>NC_084577.2:7842586-8042586 GCF_033978685.3 Nerophis lumbriciformis
TTTTCACCTAGGGGTGATTAGTATTATATTTTTCACCCACTGCTAATCATCGCCTACGCAGTATTTAAGCCAGTCACATTTCTTTGTCGGCGTGGAATCATTGAAGTTTGGTGTCTTGTTTGTTGGAAGAACAATCCCTGTTAGTAGTAGTGATGGTCAGACGAAGCCTCATGAGGCATTGAACCACTTGATTGAATTGGTTCGAGAATTTCTCAAAGCTTCAGTACGTGCTTCGGCACAAGACATCACCTGCTGGTCAAATGTAAAAATACAAACAGCTGCATCTTAACCACATAAAGTGTGACGCATTGAATTATTGTGTGTATTTTGGCTCTTGGAAATGACAGTTAGTCACAATGAATGTTTGACCGACTGGTTTTGCTAGTTAAATCAGGGGTCGGCAACCCAAAATGTTGGACCAAAAATACAAAAAAAAATCTGTCTGGAGCCGCAAAAAATTTAAAGCCTTCTATAAGTGTTATAATGAAGGCAACACATGCTATAAGTGTCTATATTAGCTATATTAGCCTACTATCAAAATGAAAATGTGTCGCAGGCTGACACAAATCTTCATTGACAGAAATGTTGAAATGTAATATTTATTCTACCCATTTTTACAACATTGGAAAACATTAGTAAAACGCAGGCTTTTCAGAGGGTTTGATAACTCCTGAAAATGACTGGTTTAGAATGGCCAAAGGTATAGATGTGCGTGTCCAGTTAAAGAAAATGGCGGGCTGTCTTCTTCTAATGGATTTATAACATCTATGCAAGCTGGGTAATGTTTGCTGTGGTCTGGAACAACATGGCACACAAACCACTATCAGAAATGCAGGCAATATTACATACAGATAATATGTCATGAGACATGCAGATATAAATTAAATACACAGAGGACATAAGTTAAGAAAATTAAATGAGCTCCATTATACTAACAAACGAGGCATAATGATGCAATATGTACATACAGCTAGCCTAAATAGCATGTTAGCATTTATTAGCTTGCAATCATGCACTGACCAAATATGCCTGATAAGCACTCCAAAAAGGCAAGAACATCAACAAAGCTCACCTTTCTGCATTCACGCACAGCATAAAAATATTGGTGGACAAAACAAAAAGGAGTGTCATAAAATGTCTTTCTCTGGCTTCGTCGGAGAAAGTTATACATGTAAACAAACAACGGTGAGTTCAAGGACCGCCAAAATTAGTTCGGACAAAACAGCGCTCGCCAAATACTCTCATCAGAGAATCATGTTTAACATAAACAGTGGGATTTCTAACAATTAGGGAGGTTTGTGTCATGTTGTCCAGAAACCCTTTGAAAACAAAAATATAGTTTTTCCCCCATATTTTTCTATTTTCATACATTTTTGAAAAAGCTCCAGGGAACCACTAGGGCGGCGCTAAAGAGCCGAATGCGGCTCAAAAGCCGCAGGTTGCAGACCCCCTGAGTTAAATCAACAAAGTGTAATAAATATGTTTTATGTACTATATATGTTCTGTATATGTATTGTGTGTTTGTATTTGCCAACATAGTACAATCATATGACAGGGCAGGTTGAATAATGCTTTTTTCTGTCTGTTCTTGTTTTGTGCATATCACTGTTGCACTCCTGCGATGAGGTGGCGACTTGTTCAGGGTGTACCCCGCCTTCCACCCGAATGCAGATGAGATAGGCTCCAGCACCACCCGCGACCCCGAAAAGGGACAAGCGGTAGAAAAAGAATGGAGGGCACTGTTGCAATCAACATTGGATTTTTTTTGTACTTTTGGACATTAAACACTCTCTTAACCTGCAAGCTGCCTGTGGTCTCTTGCTTTTTAGAGATCACGACCTCCACTAAGAAGAGCATTTTTAACCCTGATACTTTGTGCATCTACAGTATACCTAATTTGTCTGCTGAATTTGAAAAAGTAGTGTATTTCAAGTGTTGCTACTCTTGAGGAATCATCTTTAAACGGTACAACAAACCATGGTGTTTTATTCAACTTTGTATGTAGTGTCTCCAAATAGCCTACGATAAAAGGATACATACACTTGCTGTTTTACAAGACTGAGTAACTGATTTTAATTGCCAGTAATTTTCTTAAACAAATGACGGACAAAATGACTGAGCACAGCACAGTGTGATGCTTTGCTTGCGCATTACGTACTTACTATACCGTAAATTATTTCCCACCAATCGCTGTTCATTTAGACAAGCTCTCAATGATTCAGTTACTTTAGAAGAAGTTAATCTTTGTCTCATCAGTCCATAAAACTTTTTCCCTGAATTTTTGAGGGTCATCTCTGTACCTATTGGCAAGTTCCATCCTGGCCTTCCTAGTCTTCTTGCTATTGAGTGGTTTGCATCTTCTGGTGTAGCCTCTGTACTTCTGTTCATGAAGTCTTCTGCGAACAGTACATTGGGATACCTTCACTCCTGCCCTCTGGAGGTTGTTGTTAATGTCACTAACAGTTGTTTTAGGGTCTTTCTTAATAGCACTCACAATGTTTCTGTCATCAACTGCTGATGTTGTCCTTGGTCTACCTGTTCGACGTCTGTTGCTTAGTACACCAGGGGCTTCTTTCTTCTTCAGGACAGTCCAAATGGTTGCACTGGCTATGGGCAATGTTTGTGCAATGTCTCGGATTGATAGTCCATCTTCTCTCAGATTCACAATTGCTTCTTTTTCACGCATAGACAGCTCTCTGGTTTTCATGTTGGTTCCACCTCTAAATGCAGTCTGCACAGGCAAAACCTACCCAACCCAATCTGAAACTGAGCTCAGACATTTAGTGCTATTTATTGTTTGAATAATCAATATAATTGGGAGACACCTGGGCAACAAAACACACCCGTCAGTTAGTGGTACCTGGGACCCAGAAGGGTCTCAAGTCATTTTTTGCTTAATTTAAATAAGTCATATATAAATGTTTACAAAAAAAAAAAGCATTCCATGCTTAAATGTCAATATCAACTTCAGGTCTATTTGTTAAAAAAGTTTTGTTTTTGTTTTTTTAATAGTTTCATGCCAAAAACCCTGTTTTTTGGCAAAAAAAAAACAATATACGCAATATTTTTCCCAAAAAATATTTTCAAAGAGGAATATTTGATATGAAATTTTGGTAGCCTTAAATAGTTCAATAATTCATAACAACATTTTATTTAATAATTTTTGGAGCAATGACAGTGGGGGAAAAAAAAGTGTTAAAAATGGGTCATACGTTTTTTGTTTTTTTTAACTTCTATGCTTTTGTCTCTAAAGCAAGTTCATATGTATCTGTCAATTATAAGATTGTATCATTTTGTTTTATGCCATTATTGTCAAAGAAAAAAACGTTTTTTTATATGGCAATTACACAAAATACTGTATGCAATATTTCCCCCCAAAATATTTCAAAATGGAATTTTAATTTTAATTGCCATTTTAATTGGAGCCTTAAATAGGTTAATAATTCATAACAACATTGATTTTTATTTTTTATTTTTTGAGCAATGACAGCTTTAAGAACTGCCTGCATAGCAGCTTTGTGTTATTAGGGTCAAAGTTGCAACTTTTTCTCGTTACATTTTACCTGTTTGCCCTTTTATTCCAATCTTTTAGTAATATTCTTTTTAATAGTGTTTTTAGAATGGGCCGTTTAAAAATTAGCAGCGGGTTGCAAATGGCCCCCAGGCCACACTTTGGACACCCCTGCTTTACACTGTGTTCCTGTTAATGATATACATTACATCTCAAATAACTAAAGTATCAATATTTTGATTTGAGAATCGATATTAGAGCATAAAAATCTGGTATCGGCGATATTAATATTTCAGTATCAATCCACACATTACTAGTAAAAGCGGTATGCCATATATCCATCGAGCTGACCAGTTTCTACCAGTAATAATTAACTACTAGAACGTAGCACTCTCTTACTTGTTTAGAAAACCCACAGCTAAACAAGCTGATATCGCCCCCTTCTGTTGTGGAGACACACTGCGTTTGGCTGAAAAATTACGCTAGCTAGCATGTTGGCTAAAAAAGAGTAATGCTCGTCAAATTCTCCCAAGTGAGCAGTGACTAATGTAATCTCTGAACCAAGAAAGGAAAAGCAGGATTTATGGACCACTGGAGCAAATAATTGGCAAAGACATCTGTCAACCAAGTGTGTGTGTGTGTGTGTGTGTCTCTCTCACATACACACACATTCGCGCCAAGCTGGGTCATTCAATGCATTGATTGGCTGATTGTTGCAGCACATTTGTGTCTTTGTTTGCAAAATTTATACATAATTACAATGAAGGATCGTGTTTCATGACCCCAAAATGTCAACCAATAAGCATGTTTCATGGTATACTCCCATAGTTAAAAATAAAGCGACGAGGGTCTGCGTCATTGCCACACAAATCCTGGTGTCACAATGTAATTTTAGTGAACCGTGTATGACAGCAGCACCTCACAAGGCACTAAATATGGATCCACACCTGTCAGGAAGCTTTCACAGGCCCCATATACAGAATCGAGAACCAAGGCATAAGGGTAGTAGAGAAAATGTTTAGGATTGAGGAGAAAAGAATGCAAGTTAAAATCACTTTCTTGATGTTCAGCAACCTGCATGTTCGTTGGTCCGAACCCAGGAGACTATATCTTACCAACTAGCTAGGAAAACACACTTAAATCATAATGCCTATTAGGGTTGGGCGATATAGACGATGTAAATAATATAAATTTGGCTGACGAAAGAGTTTTTAATACTACTGTTATAGCGTAATAATGCATGTTGATGACACATTCTAGCTGTTTTACGCAAATTTGTGAAATGATCGGCTGGTTTTCGGTGGACAGCGGGTTCCGTGGGCTGGATCACTGCATCACTCCATCCTTAGGGTCCCTGCAGGTGGGGTGGGTGGTTCCCGTAGCCCCGTGTTGGGCGGTCCTGCGGCAGCCGACTTGGGTGGGGCGGCCTGGCCTCGCCGCTGTGCTCTGCGGGTGTTGGGTTGGGGACCCGGTTGCTGGTGGGGAAAGGGCGGTCTTCCTGTACGGCTGCGGGGAGTCTCTGAGCTCCTCGGAGTGGGGCGTCCCGCTTTTCTGACGGCGTGGGGTGTGGTCTCTCCCTGGCTTGGGGGCTGGCTGTCCCCTGCTTCTCCCATGCCTTGTCCTCTGCTGGGCGCGTCTATCTATGGCCTGCCGCTGGCCCTGCCGGGTGGCACGGTTCCTGTCGCTGGCTGGTCTGGCTGCATGAGGCTGGTGGTCCTTTGTTCCCTGGGCACCGCACCGGTTGTTTTGGTTGGGCTCTCTGGGTGGCTTTGGCCGTACTTTGGCTCCCGCACACACTGGGAGACAAATAATATATTGCACATACTTGTCTTGGACATTGGTGCTTCTCTGGATTTCACCAACTCGGTTTGCATGGAAAGTTTGATAGTCGTAACTCTCACGTTGTGTTGCACCCAGCACGGTCTGACTATCGACAAGATGGTACCACATTTAAACTTGGATTCGGTTTAACTAGCCTTACAACAACACCATGACGGGAGCTCCAGTGAAGATACATCACGGCGCCCTATGCGTGCTTGCTGCCTTCTGAGAAAGTCATGCCATCAGGTTTTAGAGGTCTGGTGAATCGGAGTTGGCTCAGGTCAGCATATCCTTCTAGAAGATTTATATCAATTGTAGCTGAGATAGGCTCCAGCGCCCCCCGCGACCCCGAAGGGAATAAGCGGTAGAAAATGGATGGATGGAATTTATACTAATCACGATATTTTCAAATTATCAAAATATAGCTGCAAGATGCATTGTAGCAAGGTTGTAGCAATACAACTAAAAAAGGGGCCAGTCTGCATCCATTTCCAAATGATGGGTATTTAAGGAAAGTATGGACCTCTCCAGTCAAATTGAATCACGCAAAATGGGACGGACCAATTGGGAGGAATGTAATTTGCTGCAATCATTTCAATGATTCTGACTTTGAAGAAGAAGGGTTTTGATTGGAGTTAGGATGGGAAAAATTTAAAAGACTAAAGCCAAATGTGATCTTGGAGACCAGGAGCACCCTTGAATGGAGAAAGACTGAGTCAGAACCTGCGGAAAAACATAGAAAGTCTAGGTAAGCCCTAAGGTAAGCTGCTAGTTTTTTTATTTTGCGTCCTCTTTTATTGATGGTTTCCTCAAGAAGCTTGAGGAAATACTGAAAGAGCATGAGCCTATGGTGTCTAATGAAGAGGAGATGGAAGAGCAGGGAAGCGCGGAAATGGCGATAATTTTACATTTCTTTTATGCTTATAATGTTAACCATATCAGTTTTAAAGTAATCATACACCAAAAACATGCAATAAAGGGATCAAAATAATAGTTGTGTATGCCTACGCAGGGAAATGGGCTCCAGTTCTGTAAATAATGTCACACCAAGAATGCGCGGCACATTTAATCTGGTAATGGAAACGGAGCGTTCCAAGTACAATTAGTTATCTAAAAATGACTCAAACATTATTTACAAATTACGGGAAATGACTGCCAGATTCATTTTCAGGACCAAAAAATACATTAAGAGAACATGGTTATCTGGACACTAACAATCAATTGTAGGCTATGAAGAAGCATACTTGCCAACCTTGAGACATCCGATTTCGGGAGGTGGGGGGCGGGGGCGGGGGCCGTGGTTGAGGGCGGCGCGTGGTTGGGGGTGTGGTTAAGAGGGGAGGAGTATATTTACAGCTAGAATTCACCAAGTCAAGTATTTCATATATATATATATATATATATATATATATATATATATATATATATAAACGCTGTTTATATTGTGGACTCAGGTCCATGCGGACTTGAGTCCGCCTGAATTTCGGGAGAAAATTTGTCCCGGGAGGTTTTCGGGAGAGGCGCTGAATTTCGGGAGTCTCCCGGAAAATCCGGGAGGGTTGGCAAGTATGTGAAGAAGGAGCCAATCCACATTGTGCAAAGAGGAC
The DNA here is from genome assembly GCF_033978685.3 of Nerophis lumbriciformis. Taxonomy (NCBI): domain Eukaryota; kingdom Metazoa; phylum Chordata; class Actinopteri; order Syngnathiformes; family Syngnathidae; genus Nerophis; species Nerophis lumbriciformis. The sequence continues at coordinate 7,849,526 of NC_084577.2, forward strand.
TGGGGATGAGACTTCATCAAAACGGCAAGGACACTGCAGGATGATCCATGAGCTGAGCAACATGTACGGCGACTAAACAAACAACTTGGGGAGAAATATGAGCACCGTATATATATTACAGCTAACAATGAGGCTCTCTGATTATTACCAGCATGCCAACACCCAAGTTAAACTGAAACACAGACGGTGCGGAAAACTTTAAATATTTGAGATTGGCGGATTGATCTTGTTATTATTAGTATTGTACAAAGGGTAGTATCAGTGTTGGATTGATACCACCGTGTTGAGATTGATGATATCTGTTGTTTGTCTAAAATATTTGTCCTGTGTTTTATTCTAATTATAATCATGATCAACTAGGGATGATGTTTGATAAGAAATTATCGAGTTCGAGCCTATTATTGAATCCTCTTATCGAACCGATTCCTTATCGATTCTCTTATCGACTCCAGATAGGTTGTTGCATATGAAGAAAAAAAACACAATATTTGGTTTAACAAAAGCTCACTTTTATTATATAAGAAAAAAATAAAATCTAATAAATGAATAAATATTGACTGTTACCCCCCAAAAAATAAATAAATAAATATTGACTGTTGTTACCCAAAGTATATTAAGTGGGATTTTTCAGAAAAACAAATATATACAGTAACACAAAAACAACTTGTCTCTGTGATCACTATAGGTGTATAAATAATAATATAGTGTTAAATAAAATCAGTCCCTTGGGCACAAAACTGAAAATAATACAGCTCTCCAAAAAGTGCACTTCTGCTGCTATTTGACATAACTGTTTGTTTTTGTTTTGCACTTTATTTCTTTATTGAAAGAAAATTCTATGAAGAGAAAAGTTGTTACATTATACACCCCTGCTACCACCAAACCCCGCCCCCACCCCAACCCTGCTCCCCCACACATCAACCCCCCCCCCTCCGTGCGTTGGTTGAGGTAGGCGGGGTTTGGTAGCGGGGGTGTATAATGTAGCCCGGAAGAGTTAGGGCTGCATGGGATTCTGGGTATTTGTTCTGTTGTGTTTATGTTGTGTTACGGTGCAGATGTTCTCCAGAAATGTGTTTGTCATCCTTGTTTGATGTGGGTTCACAGTAAGGCGCATTAATAGTAAGAGTGTTAAAGTTTTTTATACCGCCACCGTCAGTGTAACCTGTGTGGTTGTTGACCAAGTATGCTTTGCTGTCGCATACGTGAGCAAGCAGAAGCCCCATACAACGTGTGGCTAGACCGGCACGCTGGTTGTAGTGGGTGCTAAATGCTGTACCTTCACAGCACATTCGAAAGAATAGTTGCCTCGTATTTCGTAGTCTGTCGTAAAAATCGGGAGGGTTGACAAGTATGATGCTATCAAGCGCCACTCATATAAAACTTGCGGGCCGCACTAACATTCAATTTTCAAATTAAGGTGTGGGCCGCGTGTCTGAGACCCTTGGTTTAAACATAGCACAAAGCAAAAAAAAAAACTTTGTACGCAATGTTATTTCATTTTAAATTACAAAAGATTTTTGTGGCTCCCATTGTTTTCTTTAATTTGTGAAACTGGTCAAAATGGCTCTTTGAGTGGTAAAGGTTGCCGACCCCTGAGCTAGGGAATATAACAACTACACGACCCAGCATGCAACAGGAGTGACGAGCATGCGCGGTAGCCCCGAAAAGTGTTGTTGCATGTCGCCACCCGGCAGCTAAGAATGAGGTTATGAGCACGCTGTGAAAGTAAACGTCAAGAACTCAGCCAACACGCCTCGTCTGCATTATTTATAATTAGACAGACAACACATATACAGTGTGATTTTGTTTTGTTTACAAGGAAAGAAAAACAAAAGTTAAAAAAGGGAGATCATGTCATATATGTTGTATATATATGTATGTGCTGCGGTTGCTTTAAGAACGTTGCGACAGCTGCCGTAAAGGAGGTGCGTTGCTAGCCTGGTTGCTATGTTTCCGGTTGGTCGTAAAAGTGTTCGTCATGTGTTTGTACCCTGCTCAAATCTCTCAGTAAAGTTATTCATTGGATCATACCTTTTGTTTTGAACTTTATTACACCTTGGAGCGCTTTTTCCGGTGCATTGTTTTTCCTGCTTTCCCTATCTGCGCCTAATGACTGAGCTACCTGACGTCATTTCTTGTGATGTCTCACGGGGCATTTCTGGTCGGGACGGGGGATTCGTTCCCAGGGATTCGAATTAAGAACCAACTCTTTTTCTTTACTATAGTGGTCTCGATAGCGGGTGCCGGTTCTCAAAAAGGGATTCGAGTCCGAGGACTCGGTTCTTTTCTTATCAAACAACCGGGAAAATCGGTTTCGAGTGTCATCCCTATGATCAACACATTAAAGGCAAAAATCACACAATTTAAACCTTCTTCTCTTTCATAGTGGTGATTTACACTGCCACTAAGGGTATTAAATCTGCACCTACTGAATTGGATTTAAATAAATGAGAAAGACTTCGGGTCAATAAAAGAACTAAATCTTTTATTTCAGCTTCTCACATACCATTGCTTTATCTTTCTGCCTCTTGGTGCTTCTTTCCTTCCATGTGCTTCTTGTCTATTATTGAACAGAACACATCGATGACTATACCACCTCAAGAGAACTGACAACCTCCTTCTCGTTCCTTTCCTTTTCCATGCCGCTTCATTTCCCACTTCTAGCTCCATCCCCCAGGCTATACTGATATTAAAGACAATTTTTCACTGCATGTTTTGCTTCATATCATAAATTGTTAGTATGATTCAATATTACTGTCCAACCTTCAAAGGTCAGGCGGTAAAAAGAAAGACCTATGAATCGAATAGTGGCATTTGGTGACAAGTACTTACATTACACAAACTAAAAAACTGATGGACGCCAAGAGAAGAAGCTAACTTAATCAGTGACAATGTTGAAGCAGTGTTGAACTATTAAAAATGACATAGTAATCTAAGATTTCTGAAAATCATCATCCTCTGCAGTAGACATTTCATTAAAATATATGGCCATGTTGGCAGGAGAGTCATGTGACTAGTTGGGTTTGATGCCCATGTTGGTTGGGGAGTCAGGTGCCTAGTTGTGTTTGGTGGCCATGTTGGCAGGAGAAGCAGCAGATAAAATGAATATACCATGTTAGCTTCCAATGTTCAGAGTTCACTACACATTTGACTGACCAAAATATTGAAATATACAACACAAAACTTACAGGTTAACATAACCAACCTGTATAATACAGCTGCTGTGGTGTTTATATCTATAGCATGGGCGTCAAACTCTGGCCCGCGGGCCAAATTTGGCCCGCCGTGTAATTTCATTTGGCCCTTGAGGCAATATCAAATTAACATTAGAGCTGGCCCGCCGGTATTATACAGTGGCGGTGCCGCTGTAACACCGCATTCACCGCTAATACTCATACTTGCCAACCCTCTCGATTTTCCCGGGAGACTCCCGAATTTCAGTGCCCCTCCTGAAAATCTCCTGTGGCAACCATTCTCCCGAATTACTCCTGATTTCCACCCGGACAACATTATTGGGGGTGTGGCTTAAAGGCACTGCCTTCAGCGTCCTCTACATCAGTGGTTCTCAACCTTTTTTCAGTGATGTACCCCCTGTGAATTTTTTTTTAATTCAAGTACCCCCTAATCAGAGCAAAGCATTTTTGGTTGAAAAAAAGAGATAAAGAAGTAAAATACAGCACTATGTCATCAGTTTCTGATTTATTAAATTGTATAACAGTGCAAAATATTGCTCATTTGTGGTGGTCTTTCTTGAACTATTTGGAAAAAAAGATAGGTTTTTATTTATATTTATAAAGGATTTTTTAATTGTTGTTATTTTTAGAATATTTAAAAAAAATCTCACGTACCCCTTGGCATACCTTCAAGTACCCCCAGGGGTACGCGTACCCCCATTTGAGAACCACTGCTCTACATCCTGTCGTCACGTCCGCTTTTCCTCCATACAAACAGCGTGCCGGCCCACTCACATAATATAAGCGGCTTTTACACACACAAGTGAATGCAATGCTTACTAGGGTCAACAGCCATACAGGTCACACTGAGGGTGGCCGTATAAACAACTTCAACACTGTTACAAATATGCGCCACACTGTGAACCCACACCAAACAAGAATGACAAACACATTTCGGGAGAACATCCACACCGTAACACAACATAAACACAACAGAACAAATACCCAGAACCCCTTGCAGCACTAACTCTTACAGGATGCTACAATATAGACCCCCGCTACCACCAAACCCCGCCACCCCCCAGCCCTGCCCCCGCCCTCCAAGTTAATGTTGATATTTACCTCAGAAGGCTGCAAATAGAAAAGAGGCATTACATTTTTTATTTAAATTTTATTTAATATACCATTGATGTTTTTTCGTTAGTTTGTTGAAAATTGATTTTGCAGTATTAAGTTATATAAGCGTTGCTTGTTCCATATTCAGTGTTAAAGCAAATCAGTGTAGCAAACTGAGCAATAATTAACATTTTATTCATGCACTTTCTCTTGCTACTTCAAGGCTTGAATGTTTGATTCATTCAATATTGTTATTTTATTTTCAAATTTATTATTAGCCTGTGGAAAAAGTTTATTTTGATATTTGCCTCAAAAGGCTGCAAATAGAAAAGAGGCATTACATTTTTATTTACATTTTATTTGATATGCCATTGATATTTTTTAATTATTATTAATATTATTTGAAACTCGATTTTGCATGTCACTATAAAGTTATATAAGCCTTGCTTGTTCAATATTCAATGCAAAACTTGTTTGGGTACCTATTAAAAGGTTAATTTGTTCAACCTTGGCCCGCGGCTTTGTTCAGTTTGAAATTTTGGCCCACTCTGTATTTGAGTTTGACACCCCTGATCTATAGAGTCAACCAAAACAATGTAAAAAGTTCCAGATTTTACAGTATTTGGAATTATATCATTAGTTTCTGTCGTCCTACAGTCTTTAGTGGATCAGATGATCCTTCCGGGGTGTATAGTAATGACAGTCAAAGTTGCATCAGATGTGAGAGATGGCATCAGATGTGTAAGTGGAATAGTCACGAGTTGCTATAAATGAAAAGATTCCTAGAAAATTCCATAGAAACTGCTGTGAAAGAGTGGGTAGTGATACAAAAAACTGCAATTTCTTAAAAATAATGAAAGAATACATAAAAATGCAAATGGCATCATGCCACAAACATGTTTTATGAGGAAAACCTGGAATATGAAACTATTCCAACTTTTTGTTTGAAAGATTTTGAAGGATAACAACCCAGCTTATTGCAAAAAACATTGATTTTAATTGGGGTCATTTTTGACCGCACTCGTGGAAGAGTATAGGTACTGGTAGGTTGTGCATCCAAGGGTTTAGCTCATGACGCAGTTACTTCAAGGTGCCATATGTAGTCATGTGGCCAGAAATGGTAGTGCAATCACGGTCAAAAATCTGTAGTCCCCTCCCACTCTCCATGACTGAGGTTGCCAGATACGCAGCCAAATCCGAATCCTACTCCAAGGAACTTCAAATTGCAATCGAGGAGTCCTACACTGTAGGTTTCTCTTGTTTATGCTTTTTGCAAGATGGTTTACAAAGTAATTATGCCACATTTTACTGATGTCGATTAGCCAAATGTATTTGTAAAGTTATGCAGCAATATTTTCGTCTGTTAGTCTATACGTTGATGTGTCATTGACCGGACTAGCATGCTAAGCATTTGTTGCACGAACATACTAGCTTTGTTAGACAAGATCATAGACTGTATTGGACAATATATTTTACATACCAAATGTCCATTTCCATTTATTACAAGTAATAAGAAAACGTAAATGCCTGACTTACCAATCAAGGAGGAAATTAGCAAGTTTGGTGTCAGATGAAAAAATCTTCTCCGCCTTCAATCGTCTCCAACTTTCAAAGGTATCCCCGATACAAATCCTGGCTTCGTCATGAATAAGTTTAGGTTCGTAACGAGGCCTTTTAGATTTACTAAGGTCTGACATGTTTAGTAACTTTACCAATGGCAGTAGCTAGACGAAGAGGGCGGTGCGTAACTGGCAACCTGGATGTGACACACTCACAGACTTTCTAATTGGTTAAAACGGTGGAGGGCGGGGCATCGAAATGAAAACAATAACAATATTTCAGGGCTGTTAATCTAATTTTGAAATGAGCATATCCCAGCTGATCTACCGTTATCAGTTATAAAGGTATTCAAAAAGAACATGATTTATTAATGCCTTTTGACATATCAGGGCCATTTAATGACGACTTGACATGAAATTATTACGTATTGCACCTTTAAATGATGCCGACACGTTTGTTGCTGTATACTTTCTAAAACGCTTCTGCCTTGGAGACTTTGTATCTGCAGGGCTGCCAAGTTTAAAAAAAAAATTGTTTTCTTAGTACCTGTATTATGATTTCCCTATCAAATTAATAAATAAATATTATTTAAAAAAATAAATGATTGGCAACACTAAATTGGCCCTAGTGTGTGAATGTGAGTGTGAATGTTGTCTGTCTATCTGTGTTGGCCCTGCTATGAGGGGGCGACTTGTCCAGGGTATACCCTGCCTTCCGCCCGATTGTAGCTGAGATAGGCTCCAGCGCCCCCCGCCACCCCAAAAGGGAATAAGCGGTAGAAATTTGGATGGATGGAAATAAAAGTGAGACCTTAGTATCATGATGCGTCGAAAAAAAAAAATTGGCCTTTGTTAATATCGACTTGTTTTAACGTTGGTTTATACCTTTAAGAGTGATGTCCTTACCTCCAACAGCTTTCCCTGCACTGTGGCCACCGTGTGATTGAATACTGTTTTTTTTTAATCTATTTTATATTTCCTTCAAACAAAGTTTCCTTATATTATTAACTTCTCTACATTTTCTATTTGATTACAATAATCACACAGCACAGTGTTGTTTCCCGATTAATTTCAGTGAACTATTAAAATATGTATGTCCAAACCTCATTCTAGTAATGATATCTTCCTCAATTCTAGTTCTATAACCTCCTATTATTACTCCTACACTCCCCTGGACTTTGTAATATTGCCTTATTTTTGTTTCTTTATTTCAATTATCTTGCCACTTTATATTGAGTTCTATCTTAACTATTCATTTCACTTTGGCTTTACTGGGATTAATCCCATGTTGATTTCTGCTTTAGTTGCACAACTTTCTGCTAGTTGATCAAACACAACTCCAACATGAGCAGATATCCACAGATATTTTACCACACTTCCAGCTTTATTTATTCCAAAGATTGTATGAAGTGTTTTACATATTAAATCTTGTCTTGTTTCTCTCAATCAAACAAAGTTTCCTTATATGGCCCTAAATCACAAATGTCTCAAAGGGCTGGAAAAGCCACAATGACATCCCACATCAGGCCAAAAAAAACTCAACACAATGGGAACAACGAGAAACCTTGGAAGGGACCACAGATGTGGGGACACCACCCCGCTCCCCCTGCAGTGGATGCTGAGTGGACACGGTTAATAATGTGAGAGTCCAGTCCATAGTGGGGTTTCTGTGCTGTTTTTTATGCTGGTTAATACACTGCTGCAGTCAGAGCATACAACTGCTTTACTTGCCTTATTTTCATATGTCTATTTAACTGCCATGTAAATTGCTATTAATTCCCCTGTAAAAACAATTACTGGTCACTAATCGTTTTATTTAAATAATGTTTTCTTGTGGAATAACTACTGAAGCTCCTATTTTATTATTTGTAGTTTTAGATGTATATGTATTTATTTTTACCTCTTCGGATCCTCAATACATTCTTTAATAATTGCAGATCCCCGTCTGGGATGTCGGGAATCTGCTGCGGTACAGACGTGGTCAAAAGTTTACATACACTAGTAAAGAACATAATGTCATAGTTGTCTTGAGTTTTCAATAATTTCTACAACTCTTATTTTTTTGTGATAGAGCGTGTCACGGTCCGGGCGTGCGTCAGTGCGCATTCATCTGTGCGCTGCACCGAGCGCACCTCCGAGACCCAACCCCAATCTTTGTTTCATCTGACATCACATGGACAAAGATAAGACCTTCTGGAGGAAAGTTTTGTGGTCAGATTAAACAAATTGGGCTGTTTGGCCACAATACCCAGCAATATGTCTGGAGGAGAAAAGGTGATTGAGGCCTTTAATCCCAGGAACACCATACCTACCGTCAAGCATGGTGGTGGTAGTATTATGCTCTGGGCCTGTTTTGCTGCCAATGGAACTGGTGCTTTACAGAGAGTAAATGAGACAATGAAAAAGGAGGATTACCTCCAAATTCTTCAGGACAACCGAAAATCATCAGCCCGGATGTTGGGCGCAGTTGGGTGTTCAAACAGGACAATGACCACAAACACACGTCAAAAGTGGTAAAGGAATGGCTGAATCAGGCTAGAATTAAGGTTTTAGAATGGCCTTCCATTCTATTGTGTGGACAATGCTGAAGAAACAAGTGCATGTCAGAAAACTGTTTTGTTATTTTCTGTTAGTTTTGGACTCCCTTAGTTCCTGTTTGTGCACCTCTGGGTTTGTTTTTAGTTTCCATGGGGATTAATTGGGTTCACCTGCCTCTGGTTAGTGGTCGGCACGCTCACCTGTTGCCGACCACTAAGCAGAGAGCTATTTATTCACCTCTCTCGCTACACTCGTCCTGGCTTCATTGTTTGCTGTACGCAACAGGTTACGTTGATATTTCTTGGCTTCTAATTTATGCTTCCGGTGCTAGTTTGAACCTTAGCTTCACGTGCAATTGGCACGTTTTCCCTTCTACTTGTTTTCTGGTTTTAGTACGTGTTTTGAAGATTAAATCATGTTCCTACCTGCACGGCTTGTCCGGAGTGGTCCGTCTGCATCCCGGGGGAACGAACCCCGCAGTAAGCTGTACTTGTACTTGATTAGTATTTATTTTTGTAATGGGCCTGACCCAGACCTTGATAATAATCTTTTGACAAGGTTTATCCTGCTGAACTATAAGCGGGTTGAATATAATTATTGAATACAAAAAAAAATCCAGTGTAAGATTACTAATTCAAAGTTAATAATTGAGTGGGCCCTGGGCCCCTCTTTAGTGGAAATGTTGGGCCCTAAGGTCAAAAATGTTAAGAACAACTGCTCTACCCCTCAGTTCTTTACCAATGTGCTGTGTATTAATGTTTAAAATATTTTATATTTTTCAAATCTGATGACACAACTACAAAGTCGATCATGGAACTGCGGCCTAGGGTGTCCTGGTGCCAAGTGAGCATATGGACACCCTTATGTTTGAACATGGTGTTTGTTATGGACAATCTGTGACGAGCACAAAAGTCCAATAACAAAACACCACTCGGGTTCAGATCTGGGCGACCATTCTTCCCAATCACGCCTCTCCAGGTTTCACTGTCGTTGCCAACATAAGAGTTGAAGTCCCCAAGCAGGACAAGGGAATCACCAAGGGGAGCACTTTCCAGTACTCCCTCGAGTGTATCCAATATGGGTGTTGTCAGGACCCGTGCCCCCACCCGAAGGCGGAGGTGAAGCTACCCTTTCGTCCACTGGGTTGAACTCCAACGTGCAGGCTTTGAGCCGGGGGGCAACAAGAATTGCTACCCCAGCCCGTCGCCTCTCACTGCGTGCAACGCCAGTGTGGAAGAGAGTCCAGCCCCTCTCGAGAGAACTGGTTCCAGAGCCCTTGCTGTGTGTCGAAGTGAGTCCGACTATATCCAGCCGGAACTTCTCCACCTCGCGCACTAGCTCAGGCTCCTTCCCCCCCAGCGAGGTGACGTTCCACGTCCCAAGAGCTAGCTTCTGTAGCCGAGGATCAGACCGCCAAGTGCCCTGCCTTCGGCTGCCGCCGTGCTCACATCGCACCCGACCTCTACGGACCCTCCCATGAGTGGTGAGCCCATTGGAGGGGGGACCCACGTTTCCTCTTTGGGCTGTGCCGGGCCGGGCCGGGCCGGGCCCCATGGGGACATTTTCAGCAGTGTTTTTTTAAATTTATATATCGTCTCTCCAGCTTCACTTCGGTTTAATACACGCAACCAATTAATTATACAATACAAAAATGACCGCGTATCGTCTTTTGATTTGTGCGGGGCCAAAGAATCAAATTATGTATGATCGCACCCCAGATAATCATTGTAGAGACTTCTTTGATATGTCTTCGTAATACATATGACATTTGTTGTAGACATTTCATCATTATCGAGAAACAGCATGAAAGGACATCAACAACATGATTACTGTCTTGTTATGCAGCATTTAAAACATACATAGACTTACTGTACAGTGAAAACTAAGCTTCAAAATAAAAGCATGAACCTAGATTCTATCCATCCATCCATCCATCCATTTTCTACCGCTTGTCCCTTTTGGGGTCGCAGTGGGTGCTGGAGCCTATCTCAGCTGCATTCGGGCGGAAGGCGGGGTACAGCCTGGACAAGTCGCCACCTCATCGCAGGGCCAACACAGATAGACAGACAACATTCACACTCACATTCACACACTAGGGACAATTTAGTGTTGCCAATCAACCCTTTACCACAGCAACCAAAAAAATGCATCCATTTACAAGTAATCTTTCGATTGTTAGCCACAGGCATGTCAACAACCACTTATGTCGACATCTGAAGGACAGTGCGAGTGTGTGTGACCGACTATGCATTTCCCCTAAGTAGCTGGGATTTCAGGTTTCAGGGATTTACTAGTGTCAGGACCTAATTTAAAGGCGTCCTATTATGCAAAACCAACTTTGATTACCTATTAGAACCTGTCGTTGTGTATTTAGGATACCCAGAAGTCCAGAAACCTTCTCTATTCTCTTGTTGTGGGGCAGACTGGCTCCTACATGCACATGTGTCCTCTGCTGTAGCCATTTTTATACAAAGTAGCATAAAGTTCAAAATTATCTGTCAGTAGACTCCATGGAAGCGCTAAAAACTACAAAACCTGTTTCCATATGAGTTGGGAAATTGTGTTAGATGTAAATATAAACGGAATACATTGATTTGCAAATAATTTTCAACCCATATTAAGTTGAATATGCTACAAAGACAACATATTTGATGTTCAAACTGATAAACATTTTTTTTTTGCAAATAATCATTAACTTTTGAATTTGATGCCAGCAACACATGACAAAGAAATTGGGAAAGGTGGCAATAAATACTGATAAAGTTGAGGAATGCTCATCAAACACTTATTTGGAACATCCCACAGGTGAACAGGCAAATTGGGAACAGGTGGGTGCCATGATTGGGTATAAAAGTAGATTCCATGAAATGCTCAGTCATTGACAAACAAGGATGGGGCGAGGGTCACCACTTTGTCAACAAATGCGTGAACAAATGTGTTGAACAGTTTAAGAAAAACCTTTCTCAACCAGCTATTGCAAGGAATTTAGGGATTTCACCATCTACGGTCCGTAATATCATCAAAGGGTTCAGAGAATCTGGAGAAATCACTGCACGTAAGCAGCTAAGCCTGTGACCTTCGATCCCTCAGGCTGTATTGCATCAACAAGCGATATCAGTGTGTAAAGGATATCACCACATGGGCTCAGGAACACTTCAGAAACCCACTGTCAGTAACTACAGTTGGTCGCTACATCTGTAAGTGCAAGTTAAAACTCTCCTATGCAAGGCAAAAACCGTTTATCAACAACACCCAGAAACGCAGTCGGCTTCGCTGGGCCTGAGCTCATCTAAGATGGACTGATACAAAGTGGAAAAGTGTTCTGTGGTCTGACGAGTCCACATTTCAAATTGTTTTTGGAAACTGTGGACGTCGTGTCCTCCGAACCAAAGAGGAAAAGAACCATCCGGATTGTTATAGGCACAAAGTTGAAAAGCCAGCATCTGTGATGGTATGGGGGTGTATTGAGCAACATATGTTGCCATCTAAGCAACGTTACCATGGACGCCCCTGCTTATTTCAGCAAGACAATGCCAAGCCACGTGTTACATCAACGTGGCTTCATAGTAAAAGAGTGCGGGTACTAGACTGGCCTGCCTGTAGTCCAGACCTGTCTCCCATTGAAAATGTGTGGCGCATTATGAAGCCTAAAATACCACAACGGAGACCCCCAGACTATTGAACAACTTAAGCTGTACATCAAGCAAGAATGGGAAAGAATTCCACGTGAGAAGCTTAAAAAATGTGTCTTCTCAGTTCCCAAACGTTTACTGAGTGTTGTTAAAAGGAAAGGCCATGTAACACAGTGGTGAACATGCCCTTTCCCAACTACTTTGTCACGTGTTGCAGCCATGAAATTCTAAGTTAATTATTGTTTGCAAAAAAAAAATAAAGTTTATGAGTTTGAACATCAAATATCTTGTCTTTGTAGTGCATTCAATTGAATATGTGTTGAAAAGGATTTGCAAATCATTGTATTCCGTTTATATTTACATCCAACACAATTTCCCAACTCATATGGAAACGGGGTTTGTACAACATGGCTGGCGGAAAGAAGACACAGTCGAAATGGAGGCACGTAAACAAGACCGCCCACAGAGACGGTCAGAAAGCGGCTTGAAGTTGGTCTGTAAAACATAATCTATGCAAATTTTTGACGAAATAACCACCATTACATGTAATGTAGACCACAAGGAAGTTTTTTAAATATAGAAAAAAAAAAATCATAATATGACCCCTTTAAGACCAGTTCCCGACCTGTGTCCAAGCAGGTAAGGAATGGTTTGGCCATCCACAACTTTCCTCCCCATGTGTTTTTCCCAGCTAGTCCATGTAGCCTATTGCCTCAGTCCCACCATCTAACTTGTGTGTGCTACCTTAACCTTAGCTTCACCTCTTTTGGAACAGGTCTTGCCTTACCTTACCTTTTGTTGGAATGCTACACAAACCTGCACGACCAATTTAGAGACGGGTACCTTTCACATTTGAGCCATTTAACAGAATTGAACAATACCAATTTTCAGTACTTGTGTGTGCGTTCATGAGTGAATAAATGTTAATTGTTTAATAATGAAATTCTTTTTTTTAAATTTGACATTTAACAGTGAGCTGAAAATAATAACTGTGCTGTCCAGTTGTTACATCTGGGTTTCTTTCACTTCTGAGTTTCATTTGCAACTGTAATATAGTTGCATGCCGTTGCAATTTAAAGACGTTAGATAACAGTAGTGGATGGACTAAAGTCTGTTGCCGAGCCAGGAAGTAGTCTTTGCCATTAAGCCGAAATTCTAGTCTTTTGGTGCACCCTAAACAGTGTTTATACTGTAAGTATTGTACTTATTACGCACCATATTTTTGATTGTAACATGCATCTTAGTTGTAGTTTTTATTAACAATACTTAGAGATGTTGAAATCGCCATGTAAAATCACTAATGCTAATCAGTAGTATATGTAATGTATGTAAATGTAATGTATATGACATAAATGTAATCAATTTAAATTTGCATCAAGCTAGTGCATGTTGAAAAGTGGAGCCTTACTATACGTTTGAGTGTTTTCTGTCAGGTATACTTGCTTAGTTGGCATGGAAAATTATAAAATTACCTACGTAGTCCACTCTGAGTGCTGCATGAGTGCTTGTTTCCCAGCCAAGTTTGCAGCGGACGTGACGTCACATGCAATAAAGGTGTCGAAATATGGCACCGTTTGATGTTAAGTGAATCAACACCTTGAAAAACGTCACTTGTTTTGTGTTGCAATTAGCAATTTTTTCGCTCAATGTTGCTACTCTTGCCTATTCTCAAGTCAATTTGGGGGCACAAAACTTCAATTCATCACAAAACAGATCATTGCGGCCACCTAACACGGCAACATGCGAGACCTTCTAAGTCCTACCTTTGTCGCCATTACTTCCTTCCTGCATTATTTATCTGGTAGGGAAGCTGTCAGGCTTCCTTTCACTTTCCCTCAGTGACCTCTCAAACTAAAACAAATGAACAAACAAAAGGCACCGCAGTTCTCCCAAGAACACACACTGCAACACAACCACTTAGTGCTAGTGTTTAATCGAATAACGTCAGACAAAATGAATAAAAATATCTCCTGATAGCAATGAATCACTTCTACTTATTTGCGTGTGTGTGTGTGTGTGTGTGTGTGTGCAACGAGGGGTTTAGTGTAATTGCTAATATTTATCATGTGTGATTTATACTGTGAAAATATATTTCTTACCGTTTTTGGACAGTGCACATATCGTGCCAGACTGATGATCAGGTCGTGTGTGATGGGGTCAACAAGGTTTCTAAAGCTGGCGTAACGATATAACACGTCATCCAGTGATGTTGACTCCATGCCCAGGTCCTACGGATGCACAAAAACATGCACAGAACACAAATTACTTATAGTTCCGCTACAGGGGTGCAACGATTAGTCAACGATGTCGACAGAACTCTGTTATGAAATTTGTCAACGACACATTCATTTGTCGATAATACTCACTGACGTCATCGCTCGTGTTTTTACGGCGAGAAATTAACATGCACAAGTTAGCGCGATCGGTGACCGGCAAGAAAAATGGCTGCGGTCACTGCAACACCGTGAGCAAAAACAAATCGGCAGTATGGGAACATTTCATTTCAAAATTCTGTCCCCCAGGGGTGTCATGACAGAAAATAATTGAGAAAGACTGCACAATCCCATTTTAGGGTTTCTCATACTATTATATTGGGCTAGGAGGTGTTTTTATCTCCCCTTTTAAAGGGAGAAGTCCTCCCACATTCCTTTGTTCTTATGGCTTGTCTGAATAAGGTGGGAGACTAGAATTGAATAACAATTTATTTTCCAAATTGATTAATTATAAACAGTAGCAATGCCAGCACTGGAGAGAAGTAATGTAAATAATGTAAATAATCAATGTAAATAATGTAAATAATTCAATGTATATACTCTGATGATTATCTTGTGTGATGACTGTATTATGATGTTAGTATATATTTGATAGTATACATCTGTATCATGTATCAATTTACCGTATTTTTCGGACTATAAGTCGCAGTTTTTTTCATAGTTTGGCCGGGCTCCAGCGCGACTTACCGTATTTTCCGCACTATTAGCCGCACCTAAAAACCACAAATTTTCTCAAAAGCTGACAGTGCGGCTTATAACCCGGTGCGCTTTATATATGGATTAATATTAAGATTCATTTTCATAAAGTTTAGGTCTCGCAACTACGGTAAACAGCCGCCATCTTTTTTCCCCGTAGAAGAGGAAGCGCTTCTTCTTCTATGGTAAGCAACCGCCAAGGTAAGCACCCGCCCCCATAGAAGAGGAAGCGCTTCTTCTTCTACTGTAAGCAACCACCAAGGTAAGCACCCGCCCCCGTAGAAGAAGAAGCGC
The DNA here is from genome assembly GCF_033978685.3 of Nerophis lumbriciformis. Taxonomy (NCBI): domain Eukaryota; kingdom Metazoa; phylum Chordata; class Actinopteri; order Syngnathiformes; family Syngnathidae; genus Nerophis; species Nerophis lumbriciformis. The sequence continues at coordinate 7,864,807 of NC_084577.2, forward strand.
GCGGATATTACGTTTCATTTCATTTGTGTGTTTACATCTGTAAAGACCACAAAATGGCTCCTATTAAGAGACACGCGTACAACGCAGAATTCAAACTCAAGGCAATAAATCACGCAGTAGAACACGGAAATAGAGCAGCAGCAAGAGAATTGAACATAAATGAATCAATGGTGCGTAGGTAGAGGAAGCAACAAGATGACCTGCGCCACTAAGACAGGGAGACAGCACCGGACGACATACGCCAACATCTGCCAGTGGATTGTAAATGCCTGGGCGGTAGAGATGCGCGGTTTGCGGACACAACCGCGGAGTCCGCGGATTATCCGCGGATCGGGCGGATGACATTTAAAAAAATAAGATTTTATCCGCTCGCGGGTCGGGTCGGGCGGATTAATTAGATTTTTTTTTTTTTTTTTTTTTTTTGCGGGTGGCAGTTAAACCAATTGGGAAATATATATACATAGTTAAATGTTGTTACCCACATACGAAAAACGAGCAGGCACCTGCAGCATATGCCACAACAGAAGAAAAAAAAAAAAAGAGATGGACACTTTTACGGAGCGGAGGGACGCCTCGCTGGGGTCCGGGACCGAGGCTCCTTCCCCCGAGAGGGCCCCACCGGGAGCCGTAGCTGAGGCGATCCGCGAGAAGGGCCCGACGCACGTCCAGGATCACTACTGCGCCCACCGCACCGACACCCCGCCTCGTCCGCTTTCGCCGCGGCCGGCGTCACGCGCAGCAGGTAAGCAGCTTACCTGCCCGCCACCCCCGTGGCCGGGGGCTCGTAACATGGGTCACTCCGCGCGCTCCGCCCGCGCAGCTTACCTGCTTGCTCGCAAAATGATTATTAGCATTCAGTTAAAATGTTGCTAAAACCATCACTTTTCTATCAGTCACAGTGACTTTTCAAAACAAAAATATTACAGCAAAAATCATATGGGTTGATTGACATGTTTATTCTGTAAGCTAACTTCAATAGTTTGAAATTATTTTGACAGTTAATGCCAGTTATCCTGTCAACCTTTCACAAGACTTCAATTTGTTAATTGAAAGTATAAATAGTATAAACACTTTTAACAGTATGTCGTGCTGTGAAATACAGCCGACAGGATGGCGCACCAAACACAAAGCAAGGCCATGCTGCAGGAGAACAAAGGACTTCTTTCATTTAAGGTTTGTGATAAACCATCAAACTCATTCGTTAAAAGGACTCTATAGTAATATAAAGCGAATTTTTCTGGACATTATCATGCAAGAAAAGTTTATTTTTGGGATCGCGATCACCGCGTAATGATTTTTAAAGGTTGCATTACATTATTAACTGTCCCATGTGATCAGCCAGTGCGATTGGAAGTCCATGCTCAATTATTGCCTCCGTAAATAAAACTTCGGCATTTATCACATCCAAAGAATCTGTTTGGGCGACGAAAAACGTTGAAAGTTTTCCACTTGTATCGCTAGCAACGGCATTAGACTTGTGTTTTTTTGTCCCAACGTGGTCTTTTACATCACTAATTCCTCCGTGTCCGATCGAAAAATCTTGTCTGCACAAGGTGCAATTCGCGTAGTTTTCACCCTTTTTTTTTTTTTTTAATTAATATTAGATATATAACAACGGGCGGATGGCGGGCGGATGCAGTTTTGATCAAACGTTACATCGGGTGGATGGCGGATGGTTGACGACTTTCTGCCGCGGTTGCGGATGAAATAAATTGCCTATCCGCGCATCTCTACTGGGCGGATATATCGGTCTCAACTGTGGTCCGAGCTTTCCGGAAGGCAGGATTCACGGAACTGCTGGACAACAACAGCAACATTGACTCTGATGACTTCGACGAGACGGAGCCGGCCATTTTGGATGCCGTATTCGCCCAACTTTTTAATTCAGACACTGAAGAAGAATTCGAGGGATTTATGGATGAGGAATAATTTCAGAAAGTGAGCTTTAAATGTTTATTTTGTGTGTTGTGTGACATTAACGTTCGAGCAACGTTGAGTTATTGATGTTGCTATTGCTCTGCACTAATTTGAGTGTTACTATTTTTGTGATTGCACATTTGCACATTACATTTTGGGGGTGAACAGAGTTGTTAGAACGCTGGTTTGTAATATATTATTAAAGTTTGACTGACCTATCTGACTGTTTTTTTGACATTCCCTTTAGCGCAGCGTAGGCGCGGCTTATAACCCGGGGCGGCTTATAGGTGAACAAAGTTTTGAAATATGCCATTCATTGAAGGTGCGGCTAATAACCCGGGGCGGCTTATAGTGCGGAAAATACGGTATATATATGTTTTTTTTCCTTTTTTATTATGCATTTTTGGCGGGTGCGACTTATACTCCGACAAATATGGTAAGTGGACCCCGACTTAAACAAGTTGAAAAACTTATTGGGGTGTTACCATTTAGTGGTCAATTGTACAGAATATGTACTTCACTGTGCAATCTACTAATAAAAGTTTCAATCAATCAATCAATCAAAGACCCTGTCCTACAAAGTCTGGCCCATTCTCTCTCGATTGTCCCTCTGCTCACCAGCTTCTGTCCTCCTTGTTGCCCCTCCATGGCGGAGTTGTTTGGCTGAAACCGAAAGTGAACCTAAGCATGTGTTTTGTCACATTCGCCCCCTCTTGCTTCATCTCATTCGTGGCACCTCTTCTCACCATCGAAACCAAGTACAATACAATGAACCTGACCTACTAAGATCCAAATACCACGCGCTAAACAGCTTATGCTAACAATAAAATGGCGTGTACTATTAGTTGGCGTGTTGCGTGTGATCTACTAACTCAGCATGTGCAATTGAAAAGTGGTGCAGACCACCTTATTTCAATTATTGTTTTTTTACGTGTACTTTCACCACAGAGACACTCAATCATTTACTGCACATCATGTTATCATTAAAAACCTAAGACTTACTCGGACGAACAAACTTACTCGGAAGCCTTTATCAAGAAAACAGCATTCAACAGCATACATACGATTTTTCCATTAAAAAAAAATTGTTAGCAAAATTAATGTGTTTAAAAATTCAGTGTACAAACCCCGTTTCCATATGAGTTGGGAAATTGTGTTAGATGTAAATATAAACGGAATACAATGATTTGCAAATCATTTTCAACCCATATTCAGTTGAATATGCTACAAAGACAACATATTTGATGTTCAAACTGATAAACATTTTTTTTTTGCAAATAATCATTAACTTTAGAATTTGATGCCAGCAACATGTGACAAAGAAGTTGGGAAAGGTGGCAATAAATACTGATAAAGTTGAGGAATGCTCATCAAACACTTATTTATGTCATGTCGGTGTAATCATGTTTTGTTTTAAGTCATGTTTTTGTTTAGTTATAGGAATCTTTGGTTTCTGGCTTTTCACTCCCTTGTCTTGTTTGCATGATACCCATTAGTTTCACCTGTTCCACGTTTGGACTCATTGTGCACTCTTGTTTGTCACCATAGCAACCATTAGTTTTCACCTGTCACGTCACGCACCTGTTTCACGTTTTGAGTCACGCACCTGTTTTCGTTAATCATGTCTGTGTTATTTAAGCTTTTCATTTTCTGTTGTTCGTCCTGGAGTCATAGCCTTTCTCACCCTGCTATCCTCGCGTTTCAAGCCCTGTTCACGATCCCATGCCACAGTAAGTTTCTTTATTAAGCCACAGTTAGTGTTTTGTTTAATTGTTCATAGTTTCTGCCAATGTGCAAGTTTTGTGTTTATAGTCTAGTTTTGTACCTCCGCCCCTGAGCGCGCTTTTTGTTTGATCCTTTCTTTGTAGTTATAGTGTTAAATAAATCATGTACCCACCTTCAAACCATGTCCGATCCAAATTCTCTTGCATCTTGGGAAAACAAAAACTCCACAGTCCAAGTCATGACATTATGACTCCAGCAAATCGCTTTCCCGCAAAGAATTTGGTCGAAGAAGGAAGTTGGGAGTCTTTAGGAGCCATGGCGGAGCGAGACCTGATGTGGGGGCCAAATGGGAAGCTTATTCCCATTAGCTCCATTTGGTCCGAGGATGGCACTGCTTCACCGCAATCCCGGAAGCGCCGCTCCAGACCGAGGACGTCAGGGAAGGCGAGCAGACCGCACGCAGCGCTCCCGCAGGCTCCTCCCACTCCGGGCGGAAGCAGGCTGCTGCCAGCTCCGCAGCTCCAAGATGACGTCAAAGACCAGGATTTTTTTTTTCTGAATTCTTTTTCTTTTGATTCACCGCTCCCCAGGACTCAAGCCACACTTAAGACACAAAACTATTTTTTTTCACCCACTCAATCCCAGGTACAAAAAAGACAATTTGGACAATTTAATGGGGAAGTTTCTGCCCTCCTCCGCCCACCCCTACAGAGAGTTCCAGACCGCAGGGAGCGCGTCTGGTATCCGCCCCTTGAGGGGGGGGCTAGGGCTGGGAATTGTTCAGGTGGGGTGGCTCAGCATCACGATGTCAAGCCACAGCCTCCAGCACGGCCGCCACCACGAGTCTTCCGCCATGCCAAGCCGCAACCCCCAGCTAGGCCACCTCCACCTGCACCAGTAGCAGCACCACGGCTAGCACCACGGCTAGCTGCTCCAAGGCTAGCACTAGCTCCACGGCTAGCACCTGTAGCTGCTCCAAGGCTAGCACCACGGCTAGCTGCTCCAAGGCTAGCACCTGTCGCTGCTCCAAGGCTAGCACCTGTCGCTGCTCCAAGGCTAGCACCTGTCGCTGCTCCAAGGCTAGCACCTGTCGCTGCTCCACGGCTAGCACCTGTCGCAGCTCCACGGCTAGCACCTGTCGCCGCACCAAGGCTAGCACCAGACCCTCCACGCCAAGACCAAGACCCTCCACGCCAAGACCAAGACCCTCCACGCCAAGTCCAAGACCAAGACCCTTCACGCCAAGTCCAAGACCAAGACCCTCCACGCCAAGCTCCGGTACCAGCTCCACGACGCCAAGTGTGGCCATTCCCTGGGCGCCCGCCTCGCCTGCTGCAGCGGCGTTCCACTCGCCGCCGCCACCTAACTCTGCCCCGGTGGATACGGGGACACGTGGTCTGGCGACCCACCGCCATGTCCCCCTCCCGCCCTCCCATGACTCTTGTTAATTTTTTATTTTTTTATGGACATCTGGTATCTGTCCTTAAGGGAGGGGCTCTGTCATGTCGGTGTAATCATGTTTTGTTTTAAGTCATGTTTTTGTTTAGTTAAAGGAATCTTTGGTTTCTGGCTTTTCACTCCCTTGTCTTGTTTGCATGATTACCCATTAGTTTCACCTGTTCCACGTTTGGACTCATTGTGCACTCTTGTTTGTCACCACAGCAACCATTAGTTTTCACCTGTCACGTCACGCACCTGTTTCACGTTTTGAGTCACACACCTGTTTTCGTTAATCATGTCTGTGTTATTTAAGCTTTTCATTTTCTGTTGTTCGTCCTGGAGTCATAGCCTTTCTCACCCTGCTATCCTCGCGTTTCAAGCCCTGTTCACGATCCCATGCCACAGTAAGTTTCTTTATTAAGCCACAGTTAGTGTTTTGTTTAATTGTTCATAGTTTCTGCCAATGTGCAAGTTTTGTGTTTATAGTCTAGTTTTGTACCTCCGCCCCTGAGCGCGCTTTTTGTTTGATCCTTTCTTTGTAGTTATAGTGTTAAATAAATCATGTACCCACCTTCAAGCCATGTCCGATCCAAATTCTCTTGCATCTTGGGAAAACAAAAACTCCACAGTCCAAGTCATGACAATTTAAACATCCCACAGGTGTGCAGGCTAATTGGGAACAGGTGGGTGCCATGATTGGGTATAAAAACAGCTTCCCAAAAAATGCTCAATCTTTCACAAGAAAGGATAGGGCGAGGTACACCCCTTTGTCCACAACTGCGTGAGCAAATAGTCAAACAGTTTAAGAACAACGTTTGTCAAAGTGCAATTGCAAGAAATTTAGGGATTTCAACATCTACGGTCCATAATATCATCAAAAGGTTCAGAGAATCTGGAGAAATCACTCCACGTAAGCGGCATGGCCGGAAACCAACATTGAATGACCGTGACCTTCGACCCCTCAGATGGCGCTGTATAAAAAACTGACATCAATCTCTAAAAGATATCACCACATGGGCTCAGGAACACTTCAGAAAACCACTGTAACTAAATACAGTTCATCGCAAGGCCATTTATCAACAACATCCAGAAACGCCGCCGGCTTCTCTGGGCCAGAGATCATCTAAGATGGACTGATGCAAAGTGGAAAAGTGTTCTGTGGTCTGACTAGTCCACATTTCAAATTGTTTTTGGAAATATTCGACATCGTGTCATCCGGACCAAAGGGGAAGCGAACCATCCAGACTGTTATCGACGCAAAGTTAAAAAGCCAGCATCTGTGATGGTATGGGGGTGCATTAGTGCCCAAGGCATGGGTAACTTACACATCTGTGAAGGCACCATTAATGCTGAAAGGTACATACAGGTTTTGGAACAACATATGCTGCCATCTATAATAATAATAATAAATGAGTTGTACTTGTATAGCGCTTTTCTACCTTCAAGGTACTCAAAGCGCTTTGACACTACTTCCACATTTACCCATTCACACACACATTCACACACTGATGGAGGGAGCTGCCATGCAAGGCGCTAACCAGCAGCCATCAGGAGCAAGGGTGAAGTGTCTTGCTCAGGACACAACGAACATGACGAGGTTGGTACTAGGTTCTAAGCGCCGTCTTTTTCATGGACGCCCCTGCTTATTTCAGCAAGACAATGCCAATTCGTAAAAAAAGAGTGCGGGTACTTTCCTGGCCCGCCTGCAGTCCAGACCTGTCTCCCATCAAAAATGTGTCGCGCATTATGAAGTGTAAAATACGACAGCGGAGACCCCGGACTGTTGAACGACTGAAGCTCTACATAAAACAAGAATGGGAAAGAATTCCACTTTCAAAGCTTCAACAATTAGTTTCCTCAGTTCCCAATCGTTTATTGAGTGTTGTTAAAAGAAAAGGTGATGTAACACAGTGGTGAACATGCCCTTTCCCAACTACTTTGGCACGTGTTGCAGCCATGAAATTCTGAGTTAATTATTTTTTGCAAGAAAAAAAATAAAGTTTATGAGTTTGAACATCAAATATCTTGTCTTTGTAGTGCATTCAATTGAATATGGGTTGAAAAGGATTTGCAAATCATTGTATTCCGTTTATATTTACATCTAACACAATTTCCCAACTCATATGGAAACGGGGTTTGTATAAAAGTTCAGTGTATTCACCCTATAGAAATTATTTCAATGGTTAGAATCTGCATTTTTAATTGACATACGGGTTACTACATGGGACGGCGTGGCCCGGTTGGAAGAGCAGTCGAGCCAGCAACCTGAGGGATCCTGGTTCCATCCCTGGCTTCTACCATCCTAGTCACGTCCGTTGTGTACTTGGGCAAGACACTTCAACCTTGCTCCTGATGGGTCGTGGTTAGCGCCTTGCATGGCAGCTCCCGCCATCAGTGTGTGAATGGGTGAATGTGGAAATAGTGTCAAAGCGCTTGAGTGCCTTAAAGGTAGAAAAGCGCTATAAAAGTATAACCCATTTACCATTTACTACGGTAACCATAGAAAGCTGTGCTCTATGCAGACAGAGTGGGCGCAGCAAACCCGAGTGTCAGATGGATTTCTACAACAAAGTTCTGCAGAACAGTGATATTATATCGAATAAGTAGATGCTTTTCACCCTTTTGCCTTTATGTTTTGCCTAGTTTTATGCATTTTTGTTGCTCTTGCTCAATTATAAAAGATGTCCATAAAGGAGGTGGTCTGCAGTAGAGGAGGGAGCAACGTTCAGATGTTCTCAATCTTCAGTGTTTTATTGTTCATAGTTAATATTGTATATCCCACATTCTGTATTTTTGTGAACATTCTGAGTAGGGCTGGGCGATATATCGATATACTCGATATATCGCGGGTTTGTCTCTGTGCGATATAGGAAATGACTATATCGTGATATTCGAGTATATGTTCTCACGCAGTTGCTTTTAGCTGCAGGCATTACACTACAGGCTCTTCTCACTCTTTCTAGTCTCTCCTTTTCACAGAGACATAAACAAGTGCACCTTCTTGCATACGTCACATACGTATACGCCCTCGCTGAGCAGAGAGGTAGCAGCATGGCTAAAGTTAGCTGTGGTGCGAGTGGTAATACGAGAGAAAGAAGGTGCGAATCTGGTAACAAATGAGGGAATAATTAATTCCTTCGTCTGGCGGTGGTTTGGCTTCAAGTGGGAATATGTCGAACAGACAACCGTAATTTGTCAAGTTTGGGGCAAAAGCGTTTCTACAAAAAGTAGCATTACTGATAATATGTAGCATCATTTGAAAAGTCACCGGCTAGAGAATGAAGAGTGCTTACTCCGCATGTCAACATCTCCGTTCGGTGCCACACCAACAAAATTCCGAGGCAACCACTTCCACATCAACACCGTATGAAAAAAATAGTCCACGGCATAAGGAGATAACGTCCGCCGGAACCTACCACATAGCGAAGGACGTACATAATTTGATTTCCTATTATGCAGCTCATTTTTATTTGACAGTTTTTGAAATATCTTGTGTGACATCATGCACAAAAGTGCACTTTATTTGTTTTAAACTATTGTAGTGGCGTTCTGTACAAAAAGTGCACTTTAATTTAGTGTTGTTTTGATAAGTCATCTTAGTGACGTCATGCACAAAAGTGCACTAATAGCTTGTTTTAAAATGTCTGACAACCTTGCACTTTCTGTTTTGAAATGACATGAATGTTTGTGCCACTGCTTAATAACTGTTTAATAAATACAGTTTTGGTCAATTGACTTAGTTGTGATTTCCCTCTCTGCATGAAAGTTTAAAATGAGCATATATTAATGCAGTATGAACAAGAATGTTTTAATGTAGATACATAGAATCATACTGATGTGATTATATGCATCAAGTGTTCATTCAAGGCTAAGGCAAAATAACGAGATATATATCGTGTATTGCAATATGGCCTAAAAATATTGAGATATTAAAATAAGGCCATATCGCCCAGCCCTAATTCTGAGTGTCTTATTCAGTAAAAAACTAAAATGTTGTCACATTTTTAAGATGGTCTGTTACGTTTTAGTATCACTCATTATTGTGTGAGTATATGTACCATCGTGTGATCAGCTTTTATTATTTTTTTGCGGAATCTCCACTGTTTAAAGTGTTCAGAGATCCAAGCACATAAAGTGGATTGCATAGCCTGTAGTATTTAGTACTGCATTAGCTGCCTCTTTGTAAGATCCGTGACACGTGATATCAAACTTGAGTTGAGTTGAGTTTGAGTTTATTTTGAACATGCATGCATACAACAAGATACATCACAATTTACAGTTTCTCTTTTCAACATGTTCAAAAAGGAGTACCCCTTTCCCCTTACATAGCAGTTGCTAACACTTTTGTTGACTTCCTGTTCTCAATTTATTCGCAATGTACTCCATAAGTAAGATTAAAAAATAAATAATTTGTGAAGTAAGTTGTATTTCATATGGTGAGATGAATAAGATTATAAGAAGGTTTATCATGGTTCTTCTTCTTTGTACTTTGTGAAGACTTTAGTTTCTTGAATTGGATCATATTAGTACATTGTTTGATTACTTTGCTTAATCCATTCCATAATTGAATTCCACATACTGATATATTAAAGGTTTAAGTGCTGTAAGTGCATACAAATATTTTAAATTAAATTGTTCTCTAAGGTTATATTTCTTCTCTTTTGTTGAGAAGAATTGCTGTACATTCTTGGGGAGCAGGTTATCTTTTGGACGAGTTCACTCACTGCAGGTGAGAAGGTGAGATCCCTTGATATTTTGAGACGTGGTGATAATTTCTATGGAAACAGGGTCCATTTATGTAGATGTGTTTTGTAATATTGTCCTCATGCACATTACACAGTAACCAAGCAAACTACTGTCAAGTTCCACAGCATTAAAACCTGTACACGGTGACTTCCTGTTGAGTGCAAAGAAAGCCAATGAGCAAGTCAAGTAAAGTAAGTAAATTTAAGTGAATGTGCATAGCAAGCAATCGCTAGTTTTGGTTTCACTTAAGTCAACAACCGCTTGTGTCAATATCAGTCAGGGGTGTTGAAATAAACAGATTTTATATAATTTTTTTTATTGGGGTCATAGGATGGATGGATCTTTATTGTCATTGCACAAGTACAATGAAGACACTCTTGTTTCTAGTGTTGCAGCCAATAAAGGCATCACAGTACATTTGGGGATGTTTTTCTTTTACATAAATTATTTAAAATGACAGCGGTATTAGAAAGTATGTGAAAAGATGATTAAGATCAGCACTTGAATTTATTATGAAAAACATAGAAAAGCTTCTGTCAATCACTCTAAATCATGCAAATCCTAGCGCTGGCTCTGCCTAAGTTATTTATTTGAAGTCACATCAAATGACAAGCCGAAAAAGCTTGTATTTGCAATTATGATTCAACATCTAATTAAAATTTCTCATAATATATTCCGGTTCATCTGAGGGCTTACTGCTGTTTAAGTCAAAATCCCTCGGATTGGCTGACTAACGTCGGATGTAAACGAGGGGTGGGCAAGTAATTTTTACCGGGGGCCGCATAAGCAACCCGAGCACTGCTGGAGGGCCACATCGACAAAATTTCAATTAAATGTTGCTCAATATAATTTTTGATATACCGTAAGATAAATAATAATAATAATAATACTACTACTAATAATAATAATAATAATTTAATTTAACCTAACTTAACTTTATACAAAAGCAGATTGCTTTTGATGGTTTTATTTTTAACACTGTCTTACACAACACTTTCTGATGTATAAATACAATGCAAAAATGTCCATTTCTGCACAGGGTTCATTTCTGTCACTTTATCCTGCATTTTTCCCCGTCAGATTTGGACAACAATCTGTTGTTAAAAATCGTTTTTAATCATATTTATTTTATATTGGTTTTATATGTAATTATTTTTTGTTTTTATTCAGTCATTGGTGGAGCTAAGGATACTATTTGAATATTGTTTTTAATATTGTTGTGCAGCACTTTGGAAACATTTTGTTGTTTAAATGTGCTATATAAATAAAGTGGATTGGTTTGGATTGTCACACCTGCCAGCTTGTACCATTTCAGTCCTAAAATGTCCAAACACGCATTTACCTATGTGTGGTCGGGGGCGTGGTTAAGATATATATATATAAGAAATACTTGACTTTCAGTGAATTCTAGCTATATATATATATATATATATATATATATATATATATATATATATATATATATATATATATATATATATATATATATATATATTATTACATATATATATATATATATATATACACACATACATATATATATATATATATATATATATATATATATATATATATATATATATATATATATATATATATATATAAATAAAAGAAATACTTGAATTTCAGTGTTCATTTATTTACACATATACACACACATAACACTCATCTACTCATTGTTGAGTTAAGGGTTGAATTGTCCATCCTTGTTCTATTCTCTGTCACTATTTCAGAACACACACATTATACAAATATACATTATAAAATCAATAAGAAAACGGGAGCTCTAATTTGGGAGTCTGAATTAGGATCAGAAGTTCCTATATAAACATTGCGCACTCACGTCGCCTTTTTGTATTGATTACTGCAGTTGTGCACTGTATTCATTCACAAATACAAACTACAACTCACAAACACTTTAGAGTTAGGCTCCACCATCAGAATGTGTACTTAAACTTATAAAGATCACATGGATATTATTCAGTGAGTTGATTCACCAAAACTAACCTGTTATACAGGAGAAAAAAGCACACAGGACGTTTCAATTGTTCACAGACTGGTCGCGCTCATCAGAATGACAAGACACTTCCGGTCTGCAGGTGATAGCATTCAATTGGGAAGAAACGTCCTACTGCCCCCTACTGACCAATGTGAATACTGATAAATGTGTAATGACAGCTCCAAAAACGAATTCAAACCACAAAATAAAATAAATAAATCAACACAAAAATGTGACACATTATGGTTGGGTCACATATGCATGTACAGTATATGGCAGTATTGTCCTGTTTAAAAGTGTCACAACATTGCTGTTTACGGCAGACGAACTGCTTTACGGGGGACGAAAACTTGACTGCTGTTGTTGTGTGTTGTTACCGCGCTGGGAGGACGTTAATGAAACTGCCTAACAATAAACACACATAAGAAACCAAGGACTCGCCCTCGATCATTAGCTGTTTATATTGTGGGAAAGCGGACGTGAGAACAGGCTATCAACATGTCACTCAGGTCCGCATGGAGCTGGAGGGGGCGTGGCCTCCAGCTCCGCCTGAATTTCTGGAGATTTTCGGGAGAAAATTTGTCCCGGGAGGTTTTCGGGAGAGGCGCTGAATTTCGGGAGTTTCCTGGAAAATCCGGGAGGATTGGCAAGTATGGTCCACACGGAAGTAATTCAAATAAGCTTTTCAAAACAAAAGCAGCACCGTTGTATTGCACACTCGACATAAAAATAAATACAAATAAAATATTAAAATTTATTTTGTAATTTATGACTGACCTCACACGGGCCGGACAGGGACGCGCAAGGGGCCGGATGTGGCCCGCGGGCCGTAGAATGCCCAGGTCTGATGTAAACGGTTGTTGTTTACTGATTTTTCCTTTTTGGCTTTATTTTGCTGAAAGGATTGTATGTTATAAAAGGCAATAATTGTAATATTTTTTTGTATTTGTATAAGGGATATGAATTTTACAACAGCTCAAGATTCAATTTGAATTCCAAGCTTCTGGTTGAATTTTTGACCACTCTTCTTGACAAAATTGGTGCAGTTCAGCTAAATGTGTTGGTTTTCTGACATGGACTTGTTTCTTCAGCATTGTCCACACATTTAAGTCAGGACTTTGCCAATGGAACTGGTGCTTCACCGTGCTTTACACAGAGTAAATGGGACAATGAAAAAGGAGGATTACCTCCAAATTCTTCAGGACAACCTAAAATCATCAGTCCGGAGGTTGGGCCTTGGGCGCAGTTGGGTGTTCCAACAGGACAATGACCCCAAACACACATCAAAAGTGGTAAAGGAATGGCTAAATCAGGCTAGAATGAAGGTTTTAGAATGGCCTTCCCAAAGTCCTGACCTAAACGTGTGGACAATGCTGAAGAAACAGAGAATCAGAAAACATGTCAGAAAACCAACAAATTTAGCTGAACTGCACAAATTTTGTCAAGAGGAGTGGTCAAAAATTCAACCAGAAGCTTGCCAGAAGCTTGTGGATGGCTACTAAGAGCGCCTTATTGCAGTGAAACTTGCCAAGGGACATGTAACCAAATATTAACATTGCTGTATGTATACTTTTGACCCAGCAGATTTGGTCACATTTTCAGTAGACCCATAATAAATTCATAAAAGAACCAAACTTCATGAATGTTTTTGTGACCAAGAAGTATGTGCTCCAATCACTCTATCACAAAAAAATAAGAGTTGTAGAAATTATTGGAAACTCAAGACAGCCATGACATTATGTTATTTACAAGTGTATGTAAACTTTGACCACAACCGTAGTTATGCCTTTTATTTTTTGTTTCAATCTTCTAAAATTGTTATTTGAGTACAATAAGAACCATATGTTTAATGTATTTTAAGATTTTTTATTAAAAAGAAGCCAAAAATTATTTTTTTTCGGTCCCCTTTATTTTGAAAAGTGTCGGGACAACTCTAATATATGTATATATATATACACACACACACACATACATATACACATTATATATGTATATATATATATATATATTAGGGATGTCCGCCGATATTTGCAAAAAAATGCGTATCGGCAAGGCATGGGAAAATGCCGATCCAGATTAAAAAAAACTCCGGTCCGTGTTTTCCAACGCACCGATTTAAATAATATATTCCACTTTTCTGCTGCTCCCTAATTTCCGTTCCGCATTTTCCAGCACACCTTCAACACATCCACAGGTCTGTGGATTCTCATGCAGTTGCTTTTAGCTGCTGGCATTACATGACAGGCTCTTCTCACTCTTTCCTGTTTCTCCCTCTCACAGACAGCAAGTGCACCTTCTTACACACGTCACATACTGTCACGTCATACGTCACATACTGTCACGTCATACGTCACATACGTATACGTCCTCACGGAGCAGAGAGGTAGCAGCATGCTAACGTTAGCTGTGATGCTAGCGCAGCCGGGCTAGCAAACTTCCCTCTAGGGTGCGCGCCTGTGCAATTGCGCACTGCAAATCTATGCCACGCACAAAATCAAATAAAAAAATAAGCGCATAACAATTTTCGACACACGGACGCGCCAGAGAAAACAGTTTTCGTCATCATTGTTCAAATATTGTAACGTCTGTCGAGACGCTTATCTCCATTCGGTGCCACACGTCCACACCATCAAAATGCCGAGGCAAAAATTTCCAGATCAACACCGTATGAAAAAATTAGTGATTTTTTTAGTTGTGATTTCCCTCTCTGCATGAAAGTTTAAAAGTAGCATATTAAGAAGAATGTTTTAATGTAGACACATAGAATCATCAAACAGCTGTGATTATATGCATCAAGTGTTCATTCAAGGCTAAGGCAAAATATCCAGATATATATTGTGTATCGCAATATGGCCTTAAAATATCGCAATATTAAAAAAAGGCCGTATCGCCCAGCCCTAGTTCAATGATGCCATTTCTGTTTGTCATGTATAATTTTGTCTATTTTGTGTTTATCCTTGAATAAACAGGTCAGTTTCTTGTTACCAACCATTGTGTATTATTCAAACTCCCCTAATTCAGCTGGCTAGTTGTTATCAATAGTACTAAAACCCTTTTCAACATGATTCTGACAACTAAGTAGGCTAAATAACTTTAAACTTTAATACATGCTCGGATAGGCCAGTATCGGTATCGGTCAGTACCGGTATCGGATCGGAAGTGCAAAAACAATATCGGTATCGGATCGGAAGTGCAAAAACCTGGATCGGGACATCCCTAATATATATATATATATATATATATATATATATATATATATATATATATATATATATATATATATGTATATAAAATTTAGTACCGGTACCAAAATGTATATCGATACTTTTCAATACTTTTCCAAATAAAGGGAACTAAGAAAACATTTCAATATTGGCTTTATTGTAACAGAAAATCTTACACTACATTAAACACTCACAGTCAAAAAACAATTTTAGATGGTTAAAACATAAATTAAAAGGCATTAAACACATTGGGCTTTTCTTGTTGCACTCAAAGAACAAATTTACAATTTTCCATATTACATAAAGTCTGCCATAATTAAGAATTTGATTTGAATAAGCTTTATGGACATTATATTAAATGCTTCTTGAATCTTGAATAAATTATATTTTACACCCTCTCAGTTGTTTAAAATGTATACAGTCGATAGCAAGTTATGTATAAAGCGTCAGGCAGCTGGAGTACACCTTGGACAAGTCATGCTTCTGGATATAGAATTCAATGTTATTTTTAATGCTATTTAAGGCCTTAATTTTCGCAAAATACATTCAATGACTTTTAATGTCCTGTGGAATCCTGTGCACCGATGGCAAGAAAGTTTGTCGCTGCAATTCCAAAAACTACCTCAGTTTTATCTAAAGTTCCACCGGAGTCTGTTTTGAAGTGAAACTGGCCGCCTCTTATCACTCATAACAAATGGTGTGATTCATTTTTGATTCATTCATTACGCAATCATTTTTTAAATTAATCACATGCCTTAACGTGTTAACGTTGACAGCGCTAATATATATATTATATATACATTTTTTTATTTTACTTTATTTAAAAAATTTTTTTTATTTGTGATCATTAATTGATTTAGAATCCTAATAAATAAGAATCACGATACGGATTACATAAAAAAAATTCAGCGTCATCTGTATATTATAATCCAATCAGTATACCGTACTGTTTAATTGTTCACAAAACATTTTTTCAACAATTAATATTTTTTGTTGTTGTTCCGTGTTTTATTTTGATTAAAGTCACGATCAACCAGTTAAAGACAAAATCACTAAATTATTCAATAATATTGAATAGTTTCAAGTAAAAAAGTATCGGTATTGTACGTATTGGTATCAACATGTACTCGGACACGGTATCAGACGAATACCAAAATGTGCAATATTGCACGTCCTTAGTGTAGAAGAATATTATAGTTCTGATAAAAGAAAATCTTTAAATAATCTCATGTTTTTGCGGTGTGTCAATGTGAAGTTTAAATGTAATAATATATTACAAACCCCGTTTCCATATGAGTTGGGAAATTGTGTTAGATGTAAATATAAACGGAATACAATGATTTGCAAATCCTTTTCAACCCATATTCAGTTGAATGCACTACAAAGACAAGATATTTGACGTTCAAACTCATAAACTTTATTTTTTTTTTTGCAAATAATCATTAACTTAGAATTTCATGGCTGCAACACGTGCCAAAGTAGTTGGGAAAGGGCATGTTCACCACTGTGTTACATGGCCTTTCCTTTTAACAACACTCAGTAAACGTTTGGGAACTGAGGAGACACATTTTTTAAGCTTCTCAGGTGGAATTCTTTCCCATTCTTGCTTGATGTACAGCTTAAGTTGTTCAACAGTCCGGGGTCTCTGTTGTGGTATTTAGGCTTCATAATGCGCCACACATTTTCAATGGGAGACAGGTCTGGACTACAGGCAGCCCAGTCTAGTACCCGCACTCTTTTACTATGAAGCCACGTTGATGTAACACGTGGCTTGGCATTGTCTTGCTGAAATAAGCAGGGGCGTCCACGGTATCGTTGCTTGGATGGCGGCATATGTTGCTCTAAAACCGGTATGTACCTTTCAGCATTAATGGCGCCTTCACAGATGTGTAAGTTACCCATGTCTTGGGCACTAATACACCCCCATACCATCACAGATGCTGGCTTTTCAACTTTGTGCCTATAACAATCCGGATGGTTCTTTTCCTCTTTGGTCCGGAGGACACGACGTCCACACTTTACAAAAACAATTTGAAATGTGGACTCGTCAAACCACAGAGCACTTTTCCACTTTGTATCAGTCCATCTTAGATGAGCTCAGGCCCAGCGAAGCCGACGGCGTTTCTGGGTGTTGTTGATAAACGGTTTTCGCCTTGCATAGGAGAGTTTTAACTTGCACTTACAGATGTAGCGACCAACTGTAGTTACTGACAGTGGGTTTATGAAGTGTTCCTGAGCCCATGTGGTGATATCCTTTACACACTGATGTCGCTTGTTGATGCAGTACAGCCTGAGGGATCGAAGGTCACGGGCTTAGCTGCTTACGTGCAGTGATTTCTCCAGATTCTCTGAACCCATTGATGATATTACGGACTGTAGATGGTGAAATCCCTAAATTCCTTGCAATAGCTGGTTTAGAAAGGTTTTTCGTAAACTGTTCAACAATTTGCTCACGCATTTGTTGACAAAGTGGTGACCCTCGCCCCATCCTTGTTTGTGAATGACTGAGCATTTCATGGAATCTACTTTTATACCCAATCATGGCACCCACCTGTTCCTAATTTGCCTGTTCACCTGTGGGATGTTCCAAATAAGTGTTTCATGAGCATTCCTCAACTTTATCAGTATTTATTGCCACCTTTCCCAACTTCTTTGTCACGTGTTGCTGGCATCAAATTCTAAAGTTAATGATTATTTGCAAAAAAAAAAAAAGTTTATCAGTTTGAACATCAAATATGTTGTCTTTGTAGCATATTCAACTGAATATGGGTTGAAAATGATTTGCAAATCATTGTATTCCGTTTATATTTACATCTAACACAATTTCCCAACTCATATGGAAACGGGGTTTGTATATAACATACTGTAATGTGCTATGTTATTTTACTTTGCTTGCATTCTATATTTATTTCTCAGTCTCAGGGGTAGCATAACCAACCACAGATACACACATATACACAAGAACACACACAAATGCTTAAATCGGCTGTATTTCAGCAGAATATTAATTCAGACAGCATGTACTTTAGCCGAGACACGAATATTGATTATAAAACAAATACAACATGCTTAGCGTATGAATAAGTGCATGTGTATGTGAGCAACACTAGGAGGAGAGCGGCTCAGTCTCCTGCAAAAGAGGTATGACTCACTGACGTTTCTATGCCCCCTAATGTGCAGTGAGGCGCAGGAAATAACGACAACAGCTTTGGATGAATAGCAAACACACAGACATTATTTTGGGATTATGGTATTTGTCCCCATGGAGATGCTTTTTCAAAATAAAGGTCGCTGCGTTAGAAATAACACTGTGCTAGTTTCTTATCTTTATTGGGTGAAGAGGAGTAAATACAGTGATACAGTATTTAACTATTTTACCTGCAGGTGAGAATTTGCCTATTAGAACAGTAAAGGGTAGGGTTGGGCGATACTGGTAATGTTGGTACTGATCCAATATCAATATATAAAAATGTATATACAAATTAAGGTTGTACGGCTAATCAATTGAAATCGGTACTATACCACCTTTGAAAAGTACCGGTACCGTTCTCTCATCTGAGTGCCGCTTTGCGGCGGTGACTACACAGCCGAGGCGCATGATGTTGAGTGTGTCAAAACGCACACACAAAGTGCATACAAGTAATAACATCTTGGAGAGGAAACATGGCAAAAAACGGAAATTCTACTGGTTAATAAAGTGTTTTACACCTTTCCTGCTTGTCGGCTCCCAGACCATAGTCGAGGAGAGCAGGGGAGACATTCCCTCCAGGACCTATGTATTGTCGGGGGTAACACCTTTCACTTCACAGTGGGTCCGTAAGGCTCCACTCTTAGGCTGGAATGATGAGGCCGTCGATTAGTTACAACTTGGTCACTTTATTTATATTTTCCACAGGGCACAACCGGACATCCAGCATGCTAATAACACTCCTGCACATGCTAGCGCTACCTCTCCTAATTTGCCCACTCACGTCACTCACCCCACATACTGCCATTCTTAAAGGAGCACGCACACACATACGGTACTCTCACAACAGCTGCTTTAAAACACGCTTCGCCAAATGTGGCGATGAGTATTACCACATCTGCTTCAAACGTAGGTAAAGATTTAAATAATAAGCATTCAGATCTGCACAAGGAGTTATAAAAAGTGACAGGTAATAATGTAGTTGTTACAACTGTCCTGCTGCTCGGTCCGGTGCATACCGTAGTCGAGGAGCACAGGGCAGACGTTCCCTTCAGGGTCGATGCCATTTCAATGCCTTTTGATTTATATTTTAACCTTGTCAAATTTTTCTTTGACTGTGAGTGTTTAATGTAGTGTAAGATATTCTGTCAAAATAAAGCAAATATTGAAATTTTTTGTAGTTCCCTTTTTTTGGAAAAGTATTGAAAAGTATCGATATACATTTTGGTACCGGTACTAAATTATTGGTATCGAAACAACCCTAATACAAATGTATATATAGTAATTAGATAATTAGTAATTGGTTGCATATATCTAGTTTATCATTAAGGTTCCAGATAATTTGACCTTTGTAAACACTTGTACACATGTTTGAACTGTTTATTAAACTGGATCATATCCATACATTGTTTGAGATTTTTGCTTAAATAAAGGGTTTGTATGCTCTTTATATCCAACATCATATATTACCCTAACTGACCTATTTTGTGAGATGGTTAGTGGAGTGTACTTTTATAAATATGTCCCCATATTTACACACAATAACTTAGATATGGTAACACTTGAGCACAGTAGCGAATATAGAGAGATTTTCGGTCCAGATAATATTTCGATTCGATTGAACGGAGGAAGATGGTGGTGGACAAAGTACACCGCCAGGAGGAGGCTGCAAGATGGGCCAAGGCAGTCTCTCTGGGCAAACAGGGTCAGTGGACGAGATGGGACAGTGTGGAGAGGAGGAAGATCAGCTAGAAGGATATGTGGGCCATGGAAGCGAGGCAGTTGAGCTTTGTCATCAGAGCTACATACGACATCCTTCCAACACCAGTTAATCTTCACCAGTGGTTTGGCAAAGACCCAGTGTGTGCCCTTTGTTCCATGCCAGCCACCCTCAAGCACATTCTCACAGGGTGCAAAACCAGTCTCACCCAAGGACGTTACACGTGGCGTCACAATCAACTCCTAAAGACCCTTGCGTCCACCCTGGAGGACAAACGAGTTACCATCAACTCCCTACCACCACAAGCAGCCAACCACCAGCAAGGCTATTACCTTTGTCCGCGAAGGGGCTAAGGTAGTCAGGAGCGGCTCCATATCACCTGAGCGAGGCCAGCTATGCTTAGCCCGTGACTGGAGAATGCTGGTTGATCTTGGCCAGCAGCTTGCGTTTCCTCCGGAGATTGCTGTGACCACCCTGAGACCGGACGTGGTGCTCTGGTCCCCTTCACAAAAAAAGGTTTTCATCATCGAACTCGCAGCACCCTGGGAGGACTCAGTGGATGAGGTTTACGAGCGAAAACACCAACGCTATGCCGAGCTTGCAGCTGAATCACAACATCGCCTGCGTATAGCCATCAAAGCTGCATCGGAGGCAGCCGAAAGAGGCAGCCAGTGGCTGTTCATGAGGAGGAAAGATCCCTGCTGGGCCCCCAAGTAGCAAGCCAGAAGGTATGCGGTCAGCTTAGGCTTGACTCAGGGAAAAGGACGCCCCTGTCATGCATAGTCCCATAAGAAGTCTGCTGTTCAACACCAAGCAACTCATAATTAATTGGGATTGACGCAAGCCCTGGGCCGATCACCCTGTGGCTGGCCACCCCTGAAGAGGGCGTCTAGTGATAAGGCCGAAACGCCTAGTGACCCAGGGGCACACTACTGATGATGCGTCCAAATTGCAAAGCACCCATCCACCATTCCACCAGTCATCACCAAACACTCAAGTATGTGCCAGCACAAAGGAATTTACAACTTATCCTGTGTTTTGCAAACTGAATTATTTGAGTATTTATTTGCTTATGTTATGTTTCCATCTTAGGGCAGCACGGTGGATCTCGGGGTTAGTGCTGGCGCCACACAATACGAAGGTCCTCGGTTCAATTCCCAGGCTCGATGTCTTTCTGTGTGGAGTTTGATTGTTCTCCGACTCTGGCGACCTCTCCAGGGTGTAGCGTGCCTTTTGCTCGAATGCAACTGGGATAGGCTCCAGCCCCTTCACGACCTCGAGAGAGAAGTGCAGTAGAAAATGGATGGATTGATGTCTCTAGCTCATTTTGTCATCTATTAGAACACTTTAATAACTTTTATTTCTTTTACTGAATTGATGTCTATGCCGTCTATTCGTATTTGTGTTTGAATATCTTTTGTAGTGCTACTGAATAGCATTATTTTATTTTTTCTTAGGTTGAAACTATTTTTCATCAAACCATCGTTTTAAGTTAGTCATTTATCCTGTTATCTTTTTCAATAGCTCCAATGTGTTGTCTCCTGAACAAAATGCAGTAGTGTCATCTGCAGATAGTACTAAGTTTAAGACCGTTGTGACTTTACTAAAGTTATTTATACAAAGATCGAAACAATTTTGGTCTTAGTATTTACTCCTGGGGTTACAATTAAGCTTGCAGAAGTGTATTCTCCGAGCTTCATGTTTTGCTCCTTTTTCTTAAGGTAGCTTTACCCTAATTCAAGAACAACCCTCTGATATTATACCGTTCTTATTTGTTACTTAAAATACAGTTTTTTGTTACGTGCCAAAATCAGGGTTAAAATATGAATTTGTTTCTGTTGTCAATGTCAAGTATAAAAGGAGTTTTGTGGAATTATGTAGTGTAACGTTGTTCGATAGCCATAGTTAAAAACTTAAAGAAATCTGTGGCCGGTCCTAATAGCATGCAGTGATGACTGGGAACAGATCGTATACTGTATGTATTAAACATATGTAGTACATTTGTGATGATATATCCATCTAATAACTTGACTTGTTTGCCATGTAGGTACGGCATACGCTATTTCGAACAGGGAGAATACTGAAAATACTGTCTAGCACCTTGCAAGAAAGCTACAAAAGCAGTAAGTCAGATCAATATTGATTCTGATCACATCATGCCATGTTGTAATATCCTATTTCAAACCAGATGAATGGCAAACATTCTACATGCTAACAGTTAACATGCTAGCACCAAGCAGTGAAGTGAAGTGAAGTGAATTACATTTATATAGCGCTTTTTCTCAAGGGACTCAAAGCGCTTTACATTGTGAAACCCAATATCTAAGTTACATTTAAACCAGTGAACAAGCAAGATTGCAATAAGTACTGAAAGCACTAAGGCAGATCTGTAGAAAGTACATTGATGCAGGTATGTGCAATTCTTCACCTTTGAATATAAAAAATGTAAACATGCTAACAGTTCGTATTAGAGATTTATTCTGTGTACGGTACTGTTTTTTCTTGGTACCAGTTCCTAACTGGGTCGGTCCAGGAAGACTGCTAAGATTCTGGACTAATGATATGGCTATGGATATTTTTTCAATTTAGCTGAATGTCTTCATTATGACATACTGTCACATTCACTTCAAGTGCCGCTACTGCGGACGCCTCGATGATAATCAGTACGGAATAATCACAAATAAGGAAGCAACACCAGACATAGTTTGTAACGCAACAATATTTCCTCCTCTAAAGTCCCTCAAAGTCCAGCCATCCAACCATTTTCTAGCGCTTGTCCCTCTCGGGGTCACAGGTGTGGCTGGAGCCTATCCCAGCTGCATTCGGGCAGGAGGCAGTCACGCACGCTAATAAGCGCTAGTGTCAGTTCGAAGTGAACGCCACTTAACACGCACTTCATCAACCTGACCATCCTCTTAGTGATCCAGTAATCCACAGGCCAATATTAATCCACTCAAAAAACAAGAGAACACTTTAAATAATCACAAGGTCTTTTTACTTATAGAATTTACACACAACACATTGGTAGCTGTCAACACCCAATATGGCTTCCGGTCCGCCACTCTAATAGGTCCGTGTGCAATATAAACAGGAATAAGAATTCATATTGTTACAAAATGCATACCTAGCCAACATGCTAATAGATTGTAATTATTTTTATTAATTATTTTACATGGTATATCATGTTAAAGGTGTGTGCTCTGTGCATGAATGCCATACATGATTATTATTTACTTTATTATTTAATTACTATTATTTTAAATCTTATTATAGGGAAAAGTGGAGGGAAAAAAATGGATGGATGGATATACTAAATGTAATTGTAATGACTAGAAACACAGGGATAAATCTGTTTGGTCTTTACAAGATGATGACACAAAAACTGCATTGCACCTTGCACATGCACACATAGACTTATATAAGACTTAAAAAGCAGATGTTGATAAAAAACTTCCCTTGTGTGAGATGTTACATGATGTTGGTGGTGCACAACCTCTTGTACTAATAAAAATGCTAATAGAAAAATACTTTTTTCCAGATCTTTCGTCACACAAAGTACATATAATACCGATAATATTACTGATGAATACGGGTATTTGTAAGGAATATGGATATTGGTATCAGCACCGATAAAATCCTAACAATATACATCCTTAATTCGTATACTAGTGCCTTGTAAGATAGAGTCAAGTACTGTACCAAAAGTGGTAAAACCTATCTATGGTTATGTTATATCATATTGTTTGGCAATATGCTTTTTTAAACCAGGAGAATTGCAAAAATGATGTTATGCTAACAGGTAGCATGCTAGCACCAAGGAAGTTTTGATACCCAGGCAAAATGGGACATGCATTAGTACTTTGTGGAGAATCAAACGTTTGCTGGCGAGTACAGATGTCAGATGTTTCATGTAGTTGGTCACCAAAGTTGCTCACATCTCATGAGGACAATGACTAAAATGCTAACCTACTATAGACTACAAAACCCAAAACCAGTGAAGTTGGCACGTTGTGTAAATCGTAAATAAAAACAGAATACAATGAGTTACAAATCCTTTTCAACTTATATTCAATTGAATAGACTGCAAAGACAAGATATTTAATGTTCGAACTGAGAAACTAAATTTTATTTTGCTAATAAACATTAACTTAATAAATAATAAATAACTCAATAAAGTACTATCTATCTATTAGAGATGCGCGGTTTGCGGACACAACCGCGGAGTCCGCGGATAATTCGCAGGTCGGGCGGGTCACATGACGAAATAAATAGATTTTAAATAGATCGGGCGGGTGGCGGTTGAACCAATTCGGAAATATATATACATAGTTAAATGTTGTTACCCACATACGAAAAACGAGCAGCACTCTTTGAAACAGGCAATTATTCATCAGGCACTGCAGCACACAACACAACACGACAGAAAAAAAAAAAGAAAAAAAGATGGCAACGCCGGCAGCAAACGTGGTACATGACAAACTAAAAAAGGGAGTACTAAAGACCAGGGGGAAAAAGACCAGCTATTTGCCTTGGCCAATAAGTTGCAGGTAATTTATTATTATTATTTATTTAATTTATTTTTGTTTAAATAGGGATGACATACATATGTTATTGTATAATTTAAGTTTGTGCGCGTGATTGACAGCCTAAGGCTTATGAGGCACATTTTTAATTTTTTTATTTCTTTATTTACAGCATAGGCTATGTGTTTATCTTTATTTTCCTGCCTGTCGTTGACAATGGAGATTGTCTGATATTTTGTCATGGCTGCAGATCAATCAATAAAGGTTCATCTTTGTCGCAAAATTGTTCACTGTTTCACTGTGCACCCCGCCCTCGTCCCTATTTGAGCATTATAACGTTAACAAGTTAATATTCATTGAAATAAATTCAGAAATTTTTTTTTACCTAACGAAAATATAGGCCTAGTCTTTCTAAAACATTTTTTTAACTTCTTAAAAGCATCGTTCTGCTTGCTGCAACTGGGCACACAAAGTGTGAGGAACACACTCCTGATCTGAGGGCATTGGCAACAATAGTCAACACTTTCTTAATGGAAATGACAATAATATTATAATAATGATAAATAATATTATCACGCATTAATATCTCTTAGCCACTAATGCGTGGCCAAGAGATATTAATGCGTGGCACGCGTTGAATGTCTCTGCTCCATTGGATCAGTCTCCTTTCTTTAACAGGCAAAAGCTTTCTAACCTCACTAATGCCTTGCATCGTCTATATTAGATATATAACAACGGGCGGGTGGCGGGCGGGTGTGGATTTGATAAAATGTTAGTTCGGGTGGATGGCGGGTGGATGACGACTTTTGTGATGCGGTTGCGGATGAAATAATTGCCTATCCGCGCATCTTTACTATCTATCTATCAATCTATCTATCTAACTTATAATTTAATGGCAGCAACACGTTGCAAAAAAGTTGGCAAAGGGACATTTTTACCACTGTGTTACATGGCCTTTCCTTTTAACAACACTCAGTTAACGTTTGGAAACTGAGGAGACTGAAGACTGAAGCTTTTCGGGTGGAATTCTTTCCCATTCTTGCTTGATGTACAGCTTAAGTTGTTCAACAGTCTCTGTTGTGGTATTTTATGCTTCATAATGCGCCACACATTTTCAATGGGAGACAGGTCTGGATTACAGGCAGGCCAGTCTAGTACCCGCACTCTTTTACTATGAAGCCATGCTGTTGTAACACCTGGCTTGGCATTGTATTGCTGAAATAAGCAGGGGCGTCAATGATAACGTTGCTTGGATGGCAACATACGTTGCTCCAAAACCTGTATGTACCTTTCAACATGAATGGTGCCTTCACAGATGTGTAAGTTACCCATGCCTTGGGCACTAATACACCCCCATAGCATCACAAATGCTGGCTTTTGAACTTTGCGCCTATAACAATCCGGATGGTTAATTTCCTCTTTGTTCCGGAGGGCACAACGTCCACAGTTTCCAAAAACAATTTGAAATGTGGACTCGTTACACCACAGAACACTTTTACACTTTGCATCAGTCCATTTTAGATGAGCTCGGGACCAGTGAAGCCGGCGGCGTTTCTGGGTGTTGTTGATAAACGGCTTTCGTTTTGCATAGTAGAGTTTTAACTTGCACTTAAAGATGTAGTGACAAACTGTAGTTACTGACAGTGGTTTTCTGTAGTGTTCCTGAGCCCATATGGTGATATCCTTTACACACTGATGTCAGTTTTTGATGCAGTACCGCCTGAGGGATCTAAGGTCACAGGCATTCAATGAGGGACGGCGTGGCGAAGTTGGTAGAGTGGCCGTGCCAGCAATCGGAGTGTTGCTGGTTACTGGGGTTCAATCCCCACCTTCTACCATCCTAGTCACGTCCGTTGTGTCCTTGGGCAAGACACTTCACCCCTTGCTCCTGATGGCTGCTGGTTAGCGCCTTGCATGGTAGCTCCCGCCATCAGTGTGTGAATGTGTGTGTGAATGGGTGAATGTGGAAATACTGTCAAAGCGCTTTGAGTACCTTGAAGGTAGAAAAGCGCTATACAAGTACAACCCATTTATCATTTATCATTTAATGTTACGTGCAGTGATTTCTCCAGATTCTCTGAACCTTATGATGATATTACGGGCCGTAGTAGGTGAAATCCCTAAATTCCTTGCAATAGCTTGCTGAGAAATGTTGTTCTTAAACTGTTCGACAATTTGCTCACGCATTTGTTCACAAAGTGGTGACTCTCACCCCATCCTTGTTTGTGAATGACTGAGCATTTCACGGAAGCTGCTTTTATACCTAATCATGGCACCCACCTGTTCCCAAATAGCCTGTTCATCTGTGGGATTTTCCAAATAAGTGTTTGATGAGCATTCCTCAACTTTGTCAGTCTTTTTTGACACTTGTGCCAGCTTTTTTTAAACATGTTGCAGGCATCAAATTCCATTTGAGCTATCATTTGCAAAAAATAACAACGTTTTCCGGTTCGAACGTTAAGTATCTTGTCTTTGCAGTCTATTCAATTGAATATAGGTTGAAAAGGATTTGCAAATCATTGTATTCTGTTTTTATACATAACGTGCCAACTTCACTGGTTTTGGGGTTGGTAGTAGTATCCCCAAAGCAGTACCAAAAGTGCTTGACATGAGCTAGGAAGAAATCAATAGTTACATACACTATAGGGTACTTTTATTGATCCCGAGGGAAATTTCCCCCAGAGGCTATGGATTTATCTTTCAATCCGAGTGATGTCTCTGATCAGGGCTTGCTTTTTACTTGATTGCCAGCCCTTGCATTGCACAGTACTGCATAATAAAACCCAACCTGCAGTTATGTGTTCTACGTCCCCCCACATCAAAAAACACAGTATTGAATCCCAATGCTGACAGTTAAACTTTATTACCACATTTTTAAACTACAAAGCAGAACAATATACATCTTTGTGCCTCGGATTGTTATGTTGTAGAACTGTGTTACAGTCCTTGGTGTTAGTGGTTTTGATAACAAACAAGAGCTCTCCTGGGTGCGTCTAAATATAAAGCAGGAGGTTCCCACACAAGCGGATGTTATGGTTCATCGTCAGAGGGGAATTGGTGTATGGATGCTAGCTGTAGTTTCATTACACAGCAGTGATGGAGGAGGTGACCTCCTCATTATCTGCTAACCGAGCTGCTTCATGATTAATCAGTGTCTGTTAGGCTCAGGTCTGCCATGGTTGTCATGGTTACTGGGCAACACGGGAGAGAACCTGGTAACCATTGATGACTGACACTTGGCTTTTCCACACTTTTCTTTTTTATCCTTACTTCATGTTTTTGAGAAATAGTCCTACTCTTTTGCATCCTAATGATCCATTTGTTTAGTACGTACTAACCTAACGCCACGTTAGATTTTTTTCAAGTGTAATCAAACCACCTTTTTTAATTTTGCCATGGTTTTGAACATCAGATATGTTGTCTTTGTAGCATATTCAACTGAATATGGGTTGAAAAGGATTTGCAAATCATTGTATTCCGTTTATATTTACATCTAACACAATTACCCAACTCATATGGAAACGGGGTTTGTACATTAAAGCTACATTTAACGGCATTTTTATCTATGGGCCTACATGTATAATATCATCCATCCATCCATTTTCTACCGCTTGTCCCTTTATCAATGTTAATGTAAATGAGAGTGTACAATAAGGGTCCAGGGAATAAGCGGTAGAAAATGGATGGATGGATACTATTAACTATCTGTCATTTAGTTGGGGACACCCTACAACTACCTCTAGGGGGTCAGTGTATATATTTATTTTAGCTTGCCTTTTCTTTGGCCCACCCCTATAACGTTATTCATTTTCTTTACCTACAGTAAAAAAACAGCGTCTATCTATATCTTGACAAAAAAAAACAATGACTTGTGTGTTGTTTGTGAACAGTTGGTGATGGTTATGTGTAGTAAAACCTTTCATGAACTCAACTCACCTTAATGTGTGTTCCTAAATGTGTGTTATACTCTTAGATGAAAAGAGCAGACATGCACTCATGTCACATGACGACGAGGGAGTCGGAGACAGAAAGACGTTTCAAGCTGACGACTCAAAGAAAATATGTCTGAAAATGGCAGAATAATTCACTCCCGCAGATTTGATTTTTCCTTTAGTGATGAAGATTGTGGTAATCTGAAATGTCCTTGCTCATTTCTGTTGTTGTATGCACACCATGTTCACTCTCTCTCTCATCCACAGTATGGAGTGCAGCTGGCGCAAGGCAGCAGCACACACCTGACTTCGATTAGAAGCAGCCTATTTAACCTGACTGCTGACGGCCTGTGAGCGCCGGAACTTTGTTACTGCTTGCAACCTGTTGATCTTGCCAGAGAACTCATTAGTTCGTCGTGTGCCATTCTTATCGGGTTTGCCTGTATTTTTCCTAGCCTTGTCTAGCGTTTTCATTTTGTACTTTGTTTATCTATTTACTTCTTTCATGAAGTATGTTTTCCTAGCCTTGCCTAGCGTTTTCATTTTGTACTTTGTTTTTATATTAATTTCTTTCATGAAGTATTTTTCCTAGGCTTGTCTAGCGCTTTTAGTTTTGTGTGTTATCTCCCTTAGTAGTTTTTTACATGGTGTGTTTTGTTGTGTTTACCACCATCGCCTTTATTTTGCTACTTTGTGCTTCCTCCTAAATAAAAGGAAGAACTACTGTACACAATACGTCTCTGCATCCTTGGGATCCACCCCAACAATTCCTAACAGAAAAGTTCCGGCCAAACTATGGAACCCGCAGAGACAGACCCCTGGAAAAGAGC
This sequence comes from Nerophis lumbriciformis, assembly GCF_033978685.3. Lineage (NCBI taxonomy): Eukaryota > Metazoa > Chordata > Actinopteri > Syngnathiformes > Syngnathidae > Nerophis > Nerophis lumbriciformis. The sequence continues at coordinate 7,894,050 of NC_084577.2, forward strand.
ATTGCAAGGCCAGGCTCAACGGATCAACCAGCAGGGGGACCAGTTAGACCACCTGAGCCGAGGTCTACAGGGACTGTCGGAGCGTCAAGACACCATGTTGGAGCGAGTCAACATGCTGCTAGCCACCGTCGTACCCACCTCGACCACCCAGCCTACACAACCCGCCAGTACCAGCAACATGCGGCTATCCCGACCCGAACGTTTTTCCGGAGAAAAGGAAGACGTAAGACAATTCCTGACGCAGTGTGAACTACATTTCGAACTAAATGCTTCCGCTTTCACCTCTGAGGTAGCGTTTGTCATCTCCCACCTGTCTGGCCGTGCGGGCACCTGGGCGACTGCAGAATGGAACCGTCAGACCGCCTCCAGCTCCACATATGCGAACTTTTCCAAATCCTTGAGGCAAATCTTCCAACGACGACTCCCAGGTAGAGAGGCGGCTAGATCCCTTTTCCGGCTGCAACAGGGTTCACGACGGGTCGCGGATTACGCGATCGAGTTCCGCACCATGGCCGCCGACTGTGACTGGGGTCCCTCGGCGCTGTTGGATGCCTTCTTCCTGGGTCTCGCGGACGGGATTCGTCACATGATGATCCCGCTGTCACTTCCGACGAATCTGGATGATCTCATCGAGCTGGCGGTGCAAATCGACTTCCGCCTGTTGGAGGAGAGGAGGGATCGACGAGGGAGACAAGCCCCACCTAGCAGCCAATCAGCGCCTGCTAGACCTGCCATCTGCAAGATGGAGCAACTCGTTCCAGAAGACACCTCTCCTTCGTGGCAGATAGATGAGCCGATGCAACTGGGAGGTCGCCGACTCACCACCGCCGAGAGGGAACGCCGTTTTCGCCTCCAACTCTGCCTATACTGTGGGGCCGCTGATCATCTCATCTCCCGCTGCAAGGAACTGCCGCGCCCCGCCGCACGGCCATGAGTGCGCCCTCACTCGCCAGAGGACACGTCCACCAGAGGTCGCCGTTCTTCTTTATTGGCCGCAGGCAGAATGCAGCTAAAAGGTACTCTTTCTTGGCCTAACCAACAAACAGACATTTGTGCTCTCATTGACTCAGGAGCAGATGATAACTTTTTGGATTTTGAGTTCATGAGACTCCATAAGATTCCTGTTGTAAAACTATGTGCCCAAGAGGGTGTATTCTCTTGATGGGCGCCTATTAGCCAGCATAACCCACCAGACCCTCCCAATCAACCTGCGCTTGTCTGGTAATCATTGTGAGAAAATAATTTTTTTTATTGCGCCCGTCATTCTGGGGATAACCTGGTTACATAAGCATAACCCGCACATAGACTGGCCTCGTTCGGCCATTATTAATTGGAGTGTGACCTGCCACATACATTGTCTTCGTTCCGCAGCAGGATCTCACTCACCGCCACCTACCGCCGTTAGAGAGAACATAGACTTGACAAACGTGCTCGCAAACTACCATGACTTAAGAGTGGTGTTTAGCAAGGATAGAGCACTCTCACTACCCCCCCACCGACCCTACGATTGTGGTATCGATTTGCTAGCCGGAGCGGCTTTACCATCGACCCGTTTGTACAAGGTGTATAACACCGAACTCAAAGCACTAGAAGAATACATAAACACATCAATAGCTGCGGGCCTCATTCGCCCTTCGACCGCACCGGTATCCGCCTGATTTTTTTTTGTCGAAAAGAAGGACAAGTCCCTACGGCCTTGTATAGACTACCGCGCTCTTAATCAGATTACTGTCAAGAATAAGTATCCTCTTCCACTCCTTGATTCTGCTTTTAGTCCCTTACAGTCCGCAAGGTTTTTTTACTAAACTCGATCTACGTAACGCGTACCATCTAGTTCGCATCCGAGAGGGGGATGAATGGAAGACCGCATTCAACACTCCTCTCGGACATTTTGAGTATCTTGTCATGCCTTTTGGACTTACTAATGCACCTGGCGTTTTTCAGGGCTTCATTAACGATATTTTTCGGGACATGACAGGTCGGTTTCTTTTCGTTTACCTGGACGATATATTAATTTATTCATCGACATTTGACGAACATGTGCAGCAGGTTCGGTTAGTCCAACGATTGCTCGACAATAAACTGTTCGTCAAGGCGGAAAAATGCGAGTTTCACTCATCCTCCATTCCCTTCTTAGGATTTATCATTGAGGAGGGTAGACTCAGACCGGACTCGGCTAAGGTCAAAGCAGTAGTAGACTGGCCCACTCCGATGTCCAAGAAGCACCTTCAGAGATTCTTGGGCTTCTCTAATTTTTATCGGCGATTTATTCGCAATTTTAGTCGCGTCGCTGAGCCACTTACGAGGCTAACCTCTACCAAGGTTCCGTTTGAATGGACACCCGAAGCCAATTCCGCGTTCTTGAGGCTGAAAAGATTGTTTACTTCGGCTCCTGTGCTTTGTTACCCTGACCGTTCTCTCCAATTTTTTGTTGAGGTGGACGCTTCTGATTCAGGTGTAGGGGCCGTACTCTCCCAGCAATCTACCACCGACCAGAAGTTGCACCCCTGTGCTTTCTTCTCTCGTCGCATATCCCCTGCTGAAAAAAATTATGACATTGGCAACAGGGAGCTTCTGGCGGTCATCTTGGCCCTTCAGGAGTGGAGACATTGGCTGGAAGGGGCGGAGCTACCATTCATCATCTTCACGGACCACAAGAACCTGTCCTACTTAAGGACCGCACAGAGACTGAACCCCCGCCAGGCCAGGTGGGCACTATTTCTGACCCGTTATAACTTTATCATCACTTTCCGACCTGGTTCTCAGAATGGGAAGCCCGACGCCCTGTCCCGTCTCTACTCTTCGTCTTTTGAGGATTCCTCTCCTGAACCAATTGTTCCCCATACCCACATCATTGGGGGACTCCAGTGGTACATCGAGCGGCAAGTCTTGGAGGTCCTAAAGTCGGACACATCTCCTCGGGGCTGCCCACCAGGTCGGTTGTTTGTGGTTCCTCGGCTCCGTTCCAGCGTTCTGGAATGGGCACATGGGTTGAAGATCGCTTGCCATCCAGGTATTCGTCGCACCAGTTTTGTCCTCTCCCAGCGTTTTTGGTGGCCATCCATTCTGGCATATACGAAGGCGTTTGTGGCAGCATGTCGGTCCTGCTCCCGGAACAAGGCATCCCACTAGGCCCCAGCAGGACTGTTACACCCATTACCCATCCCCTCCCGCCCGTGGTCACACATAGCGGTGGACTTTGTCACAGGACTGCCCCCCTCCAAAGGAAATGACACTGTCTTGACCATTGTGGACCGGTTCTCGAAAATGGCCCACTTCGTGGCCCTCCCCAAGCTGCCTTCTGCTCTTGAAACAGCCCAACTATTAGTGCTCCACGCTTTCCGGCTGCACGGCATCCCCACTGATGTGGTATCCGACAGAGGGCCCCAGTTTTCCTCGGCCGTTTGGAGGGCATTCTGCAAGTCTCTGGGGGTCTCCCCTAGCCTATCCTCCGGCTACCACCCACAGAGCAATGGACAGACCAAGCGGACCAACCAAGACCTGGAGGCGGCCATCCGGTGCACTTGTCATCAGCAACCCTCAACCTGGTCTGAGAATCTCCCATGGATCGAATACGCTCACAATTCCCTCATTAGCTCCGCCACCGGCCTGTCTCCATTTCACGCCGCCTATGGTTTCCAACTCCCACTTTTTCCTTCTACCCAACCCAATGCCGACGTACCATCCGTAACGGCAAATCTGCGTCGGGCTCACCAGGCTTGGCGCAACACCAGGGCGGCGTTAAAAAGAACATCGACCAGGAACCAACTCTTAGCCAACCGCCATCGCACACCAGCCCCACACTACCAGTTGGGACAGAAGGTCTGGTTGTCGTCCCGGGACCTACCATTGGCCACCGACTCTAGGAAACTGGCTCCCAGGTTCATTGGACCATTCCCCATTGTCAAGATCATCAACCGTGTTGCAGTCAAGCTCCGTCTCCCAAGATCTCTCAAATGCCATCCTGTCTTCACGTGTCTCGCATCAAGCCTGTCGCATCCAGCCCGCTCAGTCCTCCTGAGGTACCGCCTCCTCCAACCAGGCTGGTTGAGGGTCACCCAGCGTTTACAGTAAACACCATCTTGGATGTAAGAAGAAGGGGCAGGGGATTCCAATACCTGGTAGACTGGGAGGGGTACGGCCCGGAGGAGCCGTCATGGATTTCAAGATCGCTTATTATTGACAAAGACTTGATCAAGGAATTTTACATTCGATTCCCAGACAAGCCAGGTAGGCCGCCGTCCGTTGAAGGGGGGGGTACTGTGGTAATCTGAAATTTCCTTGCTCATTTCTGTTGTTGTCTGCACACCATGTTCACTCTCTCTCTCGTCCACAGTATGGAGTGCAGCTGGCGCAAGGCAGCAGCACACACCTGACTTAGATTAGAAGCAGCCTATTTAACCTGGCTGCTGATGGCCTGTGAGCGCCGGAACTTTGTTACTGCTTGCAACCTGTTGATCTTGCCAGAGAACTCATTAGTTCGTCGTGTACCATTCTTATCAGGTTTGCCTGTATTTTTCCTAGCCTTGTCTAGCGTTTTCATTTTGTACTTTGTTTATCTATTTACTTCTTTCATGAAGTATGTTTTCCTAGCCTTGTCTAGCGTTTTTAGTTTGTACTTTGTTTTTATATTAACTTCTTTCATGAAGTATTTTTCCTAGCCTTGTCTAGCACTTTTAGTTTTGTGTGTTATCTCTCTTAGTAGTTTTTTACATGGTGTGTTTTGTTGTGTTTACCACCATCGCCTTTATTTTGCTACTTTGTGCTTCCTCCTAAATAAAAGGAAGAACTACTGTACACAATACGTCTCTGCATCCTTGGGATCCACCCCACCAATTCCTAACAGAAGATGATGTGCAGGAAACCCCATAATAATGTGTGTCCTTGGCCATATTTAGACAAATGTATGCGTTTAGAGAAAACAATGCCCTAAACCTTAGTTTTTAGTTGTTTACTCTGTAAACCAAAATCATATCGGCAAAGGTTTTTTTAACGGTGTATTTAATATTTTTGGCCACTGTAACATTACAAACAGTTTGAACAGTAACACTGTGTTTCAATAAAGGAAAATAAAACACTGTACTTAAGTCAAGTGAGTATTTGGCATACCACTAGATGGAGCCCCACAGTTTGAGAATCACTGTTCTACAATAAGGCACTGACCTCTTCTAAATCCACCACATTTACCACAGACACATGACAACCATGTAAAAGTCAAGTAAAACCAAAATATAAAGAGTAAAAAAATAAGTGTTTAATCCCCTGCTGATTTAGTACGTTTGCATCCTTGCAAATATTTCAACATTACACAATTTTAAAGGGTTAGTTATTGAAACAAAAACAGACAAAACATTAAAAAAAAAAACATTCAATTGATAGGAAAAAAAAGTACAGTAGTACCTCAGTTTTCATCAAAACACCAGACACCAAATTGTATGAAAACCGGAGCCATTTTTCCAATAAGAAATAATGTAAATCAAATTTAACTGTTAAAAATACCCAAACATATAAACACAAACGACACTTTTGGAAAAAAAGACTTTGAAATACATATAAATTACAACTGAAATTAATAAATGAACATTTAACATCACTTTTATCTTTATTTAAAACTCTTAGCAAAGACAGCAAACCACTTTCTTCATCAAAGTGCTGGCACTTGCAACTTTGTTTGGCCCCATGCAGTTTTGCTCGATCAAAAAAGCAGAGACACTGAGTCACTCACGCATAGGAGTCTTTGTTTGGGCACTCGATTAGGCAAAATGATACACAAGAAAATTGACTAGTTTGTTACGCACATTTTACCATACCAAAATTGGGGCATGATTTGGGCGAAAGTTTTAGTCAAAAACCAAATCATCCAATAAGCATACAAAAATTGAGGTACCCCTGTAGTTCATTCTGACACACACAAGCCAGTTACGTGTCCATGAAGTACACAAATTAGTCCTGTACCATTAAAAAAACTAAAGTGAAACTAAAATGTAAAAAGTGATGCTCTAGCAAATTTCAGTTTGTCGCCATTTAAAAAGCATTTGTGCCGTTTACAAAAAAGCTAAGCAGTTTTATGTCAAGGTGACACGATCCGATATCAATATCGGCTATCAGTCCTCCAAAGAGCACACAAGGTTGATCTTTTCTTGTATATTAGTGAAGTCATTGACTGTATAGAAGTTAAACAATTGGTAGGCTATAGGCTAATAGAAGCTACCAGCTACACAACAGCTAAGCACAAAATAGCACACAAGCTAGACATACATACTGTAAGTGTCCTTAATAAACAATATTGAAGTCTAAATCAAACCTTTTGTCAATATAAACAAGTATCAAAAAATTATAGTTGCATATTACTAAGAGATACAAAGTCTCCAAGGCAGTGCGTATCAGAAAGTGTCTAGTAACAAATGTGTCTGCATCATTCAACTTACTGCATCATGAGCTTAATTTAATGAATTATTGTGACCACTAAAAACACAAATTTACACATGAAAACATAATTCTGTCATAAGGTTAGTGCTTTTCATACCTATCATTGAGTAATTGTACTTGATCAAACCTTTTCTAACATTCTACACTACAAAATAATAAGCATGTACTCGGATTCTTGCCAATATCGGATTAATATCGGCAAATACGCCTGGCTCCAATATTGGTATCGTATCGGAAGTGAACCCCTAGTTTGTATGTATTGCATTTTGTTTCTGAGATCAACCAAAACGTGATTACGTACTGTTACACTCCTAATAGTTATACCTGCTGAGATAATGCTGTTTTTGTTGATTAAATGACAGCATATTTAATTACAAATAAAATGTTTGGACAATATATAAACATAGAGGCTATTCGACAAACACTTGTGGGTGTAATTGTAGTTTGTCAGCATGAGCTAAGACAGTGATTCCCAAGCACTGTGCCATGGAACATTATCTAATTTAATTCAACTGGTCCAAAAATGGGTGTTCCTGGGGTCTTAGTAAAGTTTGGACATTTGTTTCTACCATTTAAATATGTAATTTTGTACATTTCAAAAAATAAGTCATACATGTTAATACAAAATTAATATAGCCGTGAAAGTTCAACAATAAACTAGCTTAAATCAAATTAAGAATCTCTAAGACTATATACAACATTTTAAACTACCACCTGGATGGCGGAAAAATGTATATAAATGAAAGGTAATAATATCATAAAGCGATGTACAAGTTTCACTTCTGCATCTCATTGTGTATAATTGTAGTGCAATCAAGGACCCTCGATTATACTTAGAGGCGTTATTAGTTTTTGAAGACAGGGGAAGACTTAACTCCCAAGAAATGCTCTAATAATAATATAATCATAGTAATAATGGACATATTATGATTTGTATTATCCACTGATGATAATAGTAACTTCATGTATCAGCTAATCTGTACTTTACATGCTGAAGTAAAAGAAAACGTAAATTTATGATTGGGGTCATATTATGATTGTATTTCTACATTTAAAACCCTTCCTTGTGGTCTACATAACATGTAATGGTGGTTCTTTGGTCAAAATGTTGCATAGATTATGTTTTACAAACCATCTTCAAGCCACTTCCTGACCGTCTCTTTAGGATGCACCGTTTTGTGGGCGGTCTTATTTACGTGGTTCCACCTCGACAGCGTCTTCTCCCCGTCATCTTTGTTGTACCGGCAGTTTTTAGCGCTTCCATAGTGAGTTTACTGACAGATATAAGTTTAAACTGTACGCTACTTTGTATAAGAAATGGCAACAGCGGAGGATGCATGTGCATGTACGAGCCAGTCTGCCTCACAAGAGGGTAGCAAAAAAGAAGGAAGCTATTGACAACAGCGTCGAACTCCAATGGTGGACTCATGCAAAGCTCTTTGGGTAAATTTCTGTCATTTATGGAGATATCCGCTGACGTCACCATTGGGGAAAATGTTACAAAATGGAGAAATTCAAAACGGCTCGTTTGGAGGATGTATGAAGGAAGGCAAGTTTTTTTTATAAATATATAAATAAATTTAAGGGACTAACGCAAATCCATATACACAAATGTAGGTACCAATAAGTACAAACCCCGTTTCTATATGAGTTGGGAAATTGTGTTAGATGTAAATATAAACGGAATACAATGATTTGCAAATACTTTTTAACCCATATTCAATTGAATGCACTACAAAGACAAGATATTTGATGTTCAAACTCATAAACTTTATTTTTTTTTTGCAAATAATAATTAACTTAGAATTTCATGGCTGCAACACGTGCCAAAGTAGTTGGGAAAGGGCATGTTCGCCACTGTGTTACATGGCCTTTCCTTTTAACAACACTCAGTAAACGTTTGGGAACTGAGGAGACACATTTTTTAAGCTTCTCAGGTGGAATTATTTCCCATTCTTGCTTGATGTACAGCTTAAGTTGTTCAACAGTCCGGGGGTCTCCGTTGTGGTATTTTAGGCTTCATAATGCGCCACACATTTTCAATGGCAGACAGGTCTGGACTACAGGCAGGCCAGTCTAGTACCCGCACTCTTTTACTATGAAGCCACGTTGATGTAACATGTGGCTTGGCATTGTCTTGCTGAAATAAGCAGGGGCGTCCATGGTAACGTTGCTTGGATGGCAATATATGCTGCTCCAAAACCTGTATGTACCTTTCAGCATTAATGGCGCCTTCACAGATGTGTAAGTTAACCATGTCTTGGGCACTAATACAGATGTAGCGACCAACTGTAGTTACTGACAGTGGGTTTCTGAAGTGTTCCTGAGCCCATGTGGTGATATCCTTTACACACTGATGTCGCTTGTTGATGCAGTACAGCCTGAGGGATCGAAGGTCACGGTGCAGTGATTTCTCCAGATTCTCTGAACCCTTTGATGATATTACGGACCGTAGATGGTGAAATCCCTAAATTCCTTGCAATAGCTGGTTGAGAAAGGTTTTTCTTAAACTGTTCAACAATTTGCTCACGCATTTGTTGACAAAGTGGTGACCCTCGCCCCATCCTTGTTTGTGAATGACTGAGCATTTCATGGAATCTACTTTTATACCCAATCATGGCACCCACCTGTTCCCAATTTGCCTGTTCACCTGTGGGATGTTCCAAATAAGTGTTTGATGAGCATTCCTCAACTTTATCAGTATTATTGCCACCTTTCCCAACTTTTTTGTCACGTGTTGCTGGCATCAAATTCTAAAGTTAATGATTTTTTGCAAAAAACATTTTTTTTATCAGTTTGAACATCAAATATGTTGTTTTTGTAGCATATTCAACTGAATATGAGTTGAAAATGATTTGCAAATCATTTTATTCCGTTTATATTTAGATCTAACACAATTTCCCAACTCATATGGAAACGGGGTTTGTAAGAAAAAAGTTGGTTTTACATAATAAGTCCCCTTTAAATGAATAACAGGCTATATGATTTATTAATTTCTATTTGTGGCCACTTCATATTGAATTGTTTGGCTTTTTTTGGTCAAACAAATCCTAACTTTAAAAAGAAAAAAAATCGACATAATCTTAAAAAGTTAATACCCATAATTAAGGTTTTACATGTGTTTAAAAAAGCTGGTTTCAACCAAGTCTGCGCAATAATTAGTGTATTCAGTACATGTACAGTGCATACAGAAAGTATTCACAGCGCTTCACTTTTTCCACATTTTGTTATGTACAGCCTTATTTCAAAATGGAATAAATTAATTTTTGTCCTCAAAACTCTACACCCATAACAGTTCGAAAATGTGTAAATAAATATTTACAGCCATTCCTCAATACTTTGATGATGCATCTTTGGTAGCAATTACATACAGCCTTACGTTTGTTTCTTTAAGATACTTTAAGCTTGGCACACCTATCTTTGGGTAGTTTAGCTAATTCCTCTTTGCCGCACTTCTCAAGCGTTGGTGCACAACCAATTTCAGATCTCTCCAGAGATGTTCAATCGGATTCAAGTCTGGGCTCTAGCTGGGACACTCATTATATTTACAGAGTTGTCCTGAAGCCATTCCTTTGATATCTTGGCTGTGTGCTTAGGGTCATTGTCATGCTGAAAAATGAACCGTCATCTCAGTCTGAGTTCAAAGGCGGTCAGGCAGGTTTTTAATCCGCAATGTCTCTGTACATTGCTGCATTCATCTTTCCCTCTATCCTGACTAGTCTCCCAGTTCCTGCTGCTGAAAAACATCCCCACAGCATGATGCAGCAACTACCATGCTTCACTGTAGGGATGGTATTGGCCTGGTGATGAGTGGTGCCTGGTTTCCTCAAAAACCTGCTGCCTGACATTAATGCCAAAGAGTTCAATATTTGCCTCATCAAACCAGATAATTTTTTATCATGGTCTGAGAGTCTTTCAGGTGCATTTTGTAATGTAAAGTAATGGTTTATGTCTGCACTATTCCATACAGGCCTGATTGGTGGATTTCTGCAGAGATGGTTGTCCTTCTGGAAGGTTCTATTCTCTCCACAGAAGGATGCTGTAGCTCTGACAGAGTGACCATCAGGTTCTTGGTCAGCTCCCTGACTAGGGCCCTTCTGCCCCGATTGCGCAGATTAGACGGCTGGCAAACTCTCGGAAGAGTCCTGGTGGTTCCAAACTTCTTCCATTCACGGATGATGGAGGCCAGTGTGCTCATTGGGACTTTCAAGTCAGTAGATATTTTTCTGTACTTTTCTCCAGAATTGTGCCTCGAGACAATCATGTCTTGGAGGTCGACAGACAATTCCTTCAACTTCCTCCTTGGTTTGTGTTCTGCCATTCACTGTCAAGCGTGACACCTTATATTTAGAAAAGTGTGTGCCTTTCCAAATAATGTCCAACCAACTGAATATACCACACATGAACTCCAACTAAGCTGTAGGAACATCTCAAAGGTGACCAGTGAGGTCTGGATTCAAGGCAAAGGCTGTGAATACTTGTACATGTGATTTCTTAGTTTTTTATTTTTAACGAATTTACAAACATTTCTAAACAAACTTTTTCACATTGTCATTGTCAGGTATTGTGTGTAGAGTTTTGAGGACAAAACTTAATTCATTCCATACCCATAAGGCTGTAACATAACAACAAAATGTTGAAAAAGTGAAGTGCTGTGAAAACCTTCTTCCCACATCTGCGGTCCCCTCCAAGGTTTCTCATTGTCATCCCATTGGGTTGAGTTTTTTTTGCCCTGATGTGGGATGTCGTGCAGCTCTTTGAGACACTTGTGATTAAGGGCTATATAAATAAACTTTGATTGATTGATTGGTTCTGGATGCCCTGTAAACATATCAGGTGTGTGAGTATGGGACAGCCACATTGGGTTTACAAGGATGTGAGCACCCTTTGAGAAAAAAAAGTGGGATGTGGAGGAAAAAAAGAGGACATTTTCTATCAGCATGAAGTGCTGCCACGCAAACCCCGACAGAAAATATAGAAAATCTAGACTGCATTTCGACACTATATTTTACCTTTAGATTTATTCTCATCCATTAACCTATTTTGGCTGTATTTCTGTCCCATGTCATGTACCACATATTTTTTTATTTTTTCAGTCGATAAAACCACTGAAGTTGGCACATTGTGTAATTCGTAAATAAAAACAGAATAAAATTATTTGCAAATCCTTTTCAACTTATATTCAATTGAATAGACTGCAAAGACAAGATATTTAATGTTCGAACTGAGAAACTACTTTTTTTTTGCAAATAATAATTTACTTACAATTTAATGGCCGCAACACTTGCAAAAAAGTTGGCACAGGGGCATTTTTACCACTGTGTTACATGGCCTTTCCTTTTGACAACACTCAATAAACATTTGGGAACTGAGGAGACCAATTTTTGAAGCTTTTCAGGTAGAATTCTCTCCCAATCTTGCTTGATGTACAGCTTAAGTTGTTCAAAAGTCCGGAGTCTCCCTTGTCGTATTTTACGTTTCATAATGTGCCACACATTTTCAATGGAAGACAGGTCTGGAGCACAGGTAGTCCAGTCTCTTTTACTACGAAGCCACGCTGTTGTAACACGTGGTTTGGCATTGTCTTGCTGAAATAAGCAGGGGCGTCCATGGTAACGTTAGTTGGATGGCAACATGTGTTGCTCCAAAATCTGTATGTAACTTTCAGCATTAATGGTACCTTCACAGATGTGTTAGTTACCCATGCCTTGGGCACTAATGCACCCCCATACCATCACAGATGCTGGCTGAACTTTGCGCCTATAACAATCCGGATGGTTCTTTTCCTCTTTGTTCCAGAGGGCACAACGTCCACAGTTTCCAAAAACAATTTGAAATGTGGACTCGTCAGACCACAGAAAACTTTTCCACTTTGCATCAGTCCATCTTAAATGAGTTTGGGCCCAGTGAAGCCGGCAGCGCTTCTGGGTGTTGTTGATAAATGGCTCTGGCTTTGCATAGTAGAGTTTTAACTTGCACTTACAGATGTAGCGACAAACTGTAGTTAATTACAGTGGTTTTCTGAAGTGTTCGTGAGCCCATGTGGTGATATCCTTTACACACTGATGTAGCTTTTTGATGCAGTGCCGTCTTAGGGATCGAAGGTCCATAATATCATCGCTTACGTGCAGTGATTTCTCCAGATTCTCTGAACCTTTTGATGGTATTACGGACCGTAGATGGGGAAATCCCTAAATTCCTTGCAATAGCTGGTTGAGAAATGGTGTTCTTAAATTGTTCGACAATTTGCTCACGCATTTGTTCACAAAGTGGTGACCTTCGTCCCATCCTTGTTTGTGAATGACTGAACATTTCATGGAAGCTGCTTTTATACCCAATCATGGCACCCACCTGTTCCCAATCAGCCTGTTCACCTGTGGGATGTTCCAAATAAGTGGTTGATGAGCATTCCTCAACTTTGTCAGTCTTTTCTGCCACCTGTGCCAGCTTTTTTTGAAACATGTTGCAGGCATCAAATTCCAAACCAGTTATTATTTGCAAATAATTATGTTTTCGAGTTCAAACGTTAAGTATCTTGTCTTTGCAGTCTATTCAATTGAATATACTTTGAAAAGGATTTGCAAATCATTGTATTCTGTTTTTATTTAAGATTTACACAACATGCCAACTGCACTGGTTTTGGGTTTTGTGAAATTATATAACATGCATGCAAATAACTCAGAAAACGTTTCCTATTTGGCCACTCTATCCTGTAGCCACTTCCCCTCGGGGAATATACTTCCAGTGTAGTGACCTCTGTTTACAATCAAGTCACCTCAAAAACATACCTACTCGCTGGCTACTAATAAATACTCACTGGTTCTCAAACTTGTTTCACCAAGTACCACTTCAGAAAACTATTGTCTCAACAAGTGCCACCATAATGACCAACATTAAAATACAGTAGCGTATAAGGCCTAACTATTCATTAGAAACAAGGCAGAGTTTCATCAAGTATATCTAATATTTTTGCCCACCATTTTATACACACAGTTTGAACAGTAACACTTTGATAATGGCTCACGTCATTACAATATTTAACTAAGTGAGGATTTGGCGTACCACAGTTTGAGAATCACTGCTCTAGAACTACAACTGGTTCGGAACCAACTAATTTTAATATCGTCAAGAGGAACAGCGAGCACCTGCGGGCGTTCAACAAACTTTGTTTACATCATAGTTTTATTGATATTCCTCCATCCATTTTCTACCGCTTGTCCCTCTTGGGATCGCGGGGGGTGCTGGAGCCTATATCAGCTGCATTCAGGCGGAAGGCGGAGTACACCCTGGACAAATCGCCACCTCATCGCAGGGCCAACACAGATAGACGGACAACATTCACACTCACATTCACACTATAGGGCCAATTTAGTGTTGCCAATCAACCTATCCCCAGGTGCAGGTCTTTGGAGGTGGGAGGAAGACGGAGTACCCGGAGGGAACTCACGCAGTCACGGGGAGAACATGCAAACTCCACACAGAAATATCCTGAGCCCGGAATTGAACTCAGGACCTTCTCATTGTGAGGTACATGCACTAACCCCTTTATCAACGTGCATATTTAATTTAAAAAACAGGGAAGTGATGTTTTGACGCAAAACATAATTTCACATGTCTGGGTTTAGGGTTTGATGGGGGGGGGCCATAATTTGGTTATATACCCCTGATTACACAAGATGTCTATAACAGTGTTTTTCAACCACTGTGACGCGGCACACTAGTTTGCCGTAAAATACAGTCTGGTGTACCGTGTGAGATTATGTAATTTAACCGGATTGGGTTTAAAATATTTTTTTGCACACAAGTAATTATAATCCGTAAATAATGTGCCGTTGTTGAGTGTCTGTACTGTCTAGAGTTCGGCAGAGTAACCATGTTATACTCTTTTATATCAGTAGGTGGCAGCAGGTAGGTAATTGCTTTGTCGATGATGGACACACGTCGTGTCGTGATCACAGTATGCAGACGACAGCGGGAGGCAGCGTGCAGGTACTAAGGTATCTTATGGATTGCGAAAACAAAGCAGGTGCGAGGAATAGCGCTCAAAGAAGACATGAAACTGCAACAGGAAAATACCGACAAAACAGGAAAAAAAACACCAACATTGGAGCGCAAAACAAGAACTAAAACACTACACACAGGAAAACAGCAAACAACTCCAAATAAGTCACGGTGTGATGTGACAGGTCGTGACAGCACACCTCCAAGAGCTATATTGATGCATGCTTGGTTATGGTTTGAATTTATATCCAACAATTGCGAGAACGACTTTTTATCGTCAATATCGACTGCTGAGTTTCATTTTTTTATGTTTTCTGCTAGTGGTGTGCCTCAGGATTTTTTCAATGAAAAAAATTTGCCTTGGCTCAAAAAAGGTTGAAAAACACTGGTCTATAAGACAAGTTGATGTAGCAGGTATGTATGGGTTCCTTTTTAATAAAATTTGGATACATGATGAATTTTCAGATTTTTAGATCTGTCCCATGGGCATACTTGCCAACCTTGAGACCTCCGATTTCGGGAGGTGAGGGGTGTGGGGGGGGGGCGTGGTCGGGGGTGGGAGGGGCAAGGTTGGGGGCGTGGTTAAGAGGGGAGGAGTATTTCATATATATATATATATATATATATATATATATATATAAATAAAATAAATACTTGAATTTCAGTGTTCATTTATTTACACATATACACACACATAACACTCATCTACTCATTGTTGAGTTAAGGGTTGAATTGTCCATCCTTGTTCTATTCACTGTCACTATTTTTCTAACCATGCTGAACACCCTCTCTGATGATGCATTGCTGTGTGGCATGCACAAAAGTGCTTTCATCAAATGCACTAGAGTCTGGAATCTTCCATCTCTCCCTAGCATGGCCCAAAACCGGTCAATATTTGCTTCCTGAGGAAGATCTTCACTGCCAAGCACTTGGTACTCCACTACTTCTTCCCGGAGGATATCCAGGTCCAATCGCTGCTGCGGCTTGGAACTTACAAGCGTATTTCTTCACTTTACTCGTCGTCGGCGTCGCCACGGCTGTATCTTCCTCGTTCTTCTGCTTCGTCTCCTTGTTGTGTGCGCAGTTGTGCACTGCACTCTCTAAAAGCCCTAGATGTTATTGTCACATATGCATGTACAGTAGATGGCACTATTGTCCTGTTTAAGAGTGTCACAACTTTGCTGTTTACGGCAGACGAACTGCTTTACGGTAGACGAAAACGTGACTGCTGTTGTTGTGTGTTGTTACCGCGCTGGGAGGACGTTAATGAAACTGCCTAACAATAAACCCACATAAGAAACCAAGAACTCGCCCTCGATCATTCTACAGTTATAACGTGATTGGGCAGGCACGCTGTTTATATTGTGGGAATGCGGACTTGAAAAAAGGCTGTCCTCACTCAGGTCCGCATGGAGCTGGAGGGGGCGTGGCCTCCAGCTCCGCCTGAATTTCGGGAGATTTTCGGGAGAAAATTTGTCCCAGGAGGTTTTCGGGAGAGGCGCTGAATTTCGGGAGTCTCCCGGAAAATCCGGGAGGGTTGGCAAGTATGCCCATGGGTCGGGAGTTTGACACCGGTGACATGCGCCTCTACTAAATGGCAGAAGGTACGTAACTAACCTGTGTAGCCACCAAGAGAAGAAGTCATGCTTTGTGTCAATAAAAGGAACTATGATCAGTAATCTTTCCTGTGATAAAATGGCAACCAAGGTAATCAAAAAGGTCAACCAACGAACGAGATTTCTCTATAGAATCTCCTCTCTGGTCAACAAAAGCACCATGAGGATTCTAGCGGGAACTCTCGTTCAACCCTTTCTCGATTACGCATGCACCTCCTGGTACCTTAGCACCTCCAAAACCCTCAAATCTAAACTCCAAACATCCCAGAACAAGCTAGTCAGATTACTTCTAGACCTCCACCCCAGATCCCACCTCACTCCTACCCACTTCTCCAAAGTGGGCTGGCTCAGGGTGGAGGACAGAGTAAAACAACTTGCACTGAGCCTAGTCTATAAAATCCGCTACACCTCCCTGATACCGAAGTACATGTCAAACTACTTACTTAACGTAAATGACCGCCATAACCACAACACCAGGGGGAGCTCCACTAACCACGTTAAACCCAGATTCCGATCTAACAAAGGTCTTAACTCATTCTCTTTCTATGCCACATCAATGTGGAATGCGCTCCCAACAGGTATAAAAGAAAGGACATCTCTATCCTCCTTCAAAAGCGCAGTAAAAGTACACCTCCAGGCAACTTCAACCCTAAACTAACACCCTCCCCGGATTGTTGATAATCAAATGTAAACAATCAAATGTAGATACTTTTCTTATGCCTTCTGATCTCTCTCTCTTGCTCTATGTCCACTACTTGCTGTACATATCCTACCAAGTCAGACCTACACTGTTTCAATATCCATTTCTCTGTTCTCAATTGTTGATGACTGATGATAACAACCAAACCAAACCCCCCCCCCCACACCCTGAATTGTAAATAATGTAAATAATTCAATGTATACACCCTCATTATTATCTTGTGTGATGACTGTATTATGATGATAGTATATATCTCTATGATAAATCAATTTAAGTGGACCCCGACTTAAACAAGTTGAAAAACGTATTCGGGTGTTACCATTTAGTGGTCAATTGTACGGAATATGTACTTCACTGTGCAACCTATTACCGTATTTTCCGCACTATAAGGCGCACCGGATTATTAGCCGCACCTTCAATGAATGGCATATTTCATAACTTTGTCCACCAATAAGCCGCCCCGGACTATAAGCCGCGCCTACGCTGCGCTAAAGGGAATGTCAAAAAAACAGTCAGATAGGTCAGTCAAACTTTAATAATATATTAAAAACCAGCGTTCTAACAACTCTGTTCACTCCCAAAATGTACGCAAATGTGCAATCACAAACATTAGTAAAATTCAAAATAGTGCAGAGCAATAGCAACATAATGTTGCTCGAACGTTAATGTCACAACACACAAAATAAACATAGCGCTCACTTTCTGAAGTTATTCTTCATTCGTAAATCCTTCGTCTTCGGTGTCCGAAGTGAAAAGTTGGGCAAATTTACGATCCACTGGCAGATGTTGGCGTCGTCTGGCGCTGCCTCCTCGTCTTAGTGAAGGTGTGTTCGCCTTCTGTCATCCATTGTTCCCACGCAGTTAGCAGTCTAGCTTCGAATGCCCTGTTGACACCAATATCTAGCGGCTGGAGGTCTTTTGTCAATCCACCCGGAATGACGGCGAGTATTGAATTAAGCGCGTAAGCGTGTCTCTTAATGTGATGTTATGAGCTAGCAAATATAACAACTACACTACCCAGCATGCAACGATAGTTACGAGCATGCGCGGTAGCCCTGAGAAGCGTTGTATGCTGGCAGTTAGAATGTGGTTATGATCACGCTGTGAGTAAACGTTGAGAACTCAGTTAACACGCCTCGTCTGCATTATTTATAATTAGACAGACAACACACTTAATAGGAGCCATTTTGGGGTCTTTACATAAACACACAAATGGAAATGAAACGTCACATATCCCAGCATGCACCGCGCGCTTCTTCTACGGGGAAAAAAGATGGCGGCTGTTTACCATAGTTGCGAGACCGAAACTTTATGAAAATGAATCTTAATATTTATCCATATATAAAGCGCACCGGGTTATAAGGCGCACTGTCAGCTTTTGAGAAAATTTGTGGTTTTTAGGTGCGCCTTATAGTGCGGAAAATACGGTAATAAAAGTCTCAATCGATCAATCAATCAATCAATGAAGGACAAAGACAGAAGTCACCTGTCTGAGGGTCTTCAGCATCTCCGTGGCTTCATCATGCTTGCCCTGCTTGGCCATCAGCATCATCTCCTGGATCATTCCAATACGGCGCTGGTAAGGCGGCGGGGTACCGCCACGGCTTAGCCTGTCCCCCGACTTCAGCATGAGGGACGCAAACAGGTCCCCTCGCTCCTTACTGGGGGTCCTTCTCCAGCTGTGCTGCGGACTGGCTCCCCCCGCCTCCTGGGCCTTGGTCTGCTTGCCCCCCATGGCAGCTGCGTGGTAACAACAAGCCTGATCCCAGCTGTGGCACTCAGTCAGGCACGAGCGTTTCCATTAGTGCCTGCAGGTGACATCACATCTGGACGCCGTGTCCCCAATTACACTAGACTGTAACACGACGAACGCACACGGGAGAACTTCCTCGCTCAAGTGGGGAAGAGGTCGCGGGATGCTGCCTGCATCATGGCCGCTCAACACGCAGCTAGTCCGGAACACAACTTCGGCTCACAAACATTCACCTTCGCTATGGAGGAGGCGGGCTGCTCCTCGTAGCCGGGGGGTGACGCAGAAAGCAGGGCATGGCAGTGTTTACGTCCTCCGAGCGCCGTCCGGTCTTTTACTGGTTTTGTCTCCCATCGTCAGCGAGCGTCGCATACGGGAAGTTGAGAGTCCAGCCGCCAGCCCGCCGCGGAGGTCAGCCTGGATGAATGCCTGCTCGGGCTGGGACTGAATTATGGATGATATCCTCGGCTCGTGAGCACGCCCCCACCGCTTCCAGGCAGGCAAGTTTGCACGAGGCGCGGGCGATACTGCAAATGTCGGAATCGATCAGATACCAAGTAGATATTATTACAAGATATGAAATTATTTTTCAAAATTATGTTTTAAAACACGACACAGATTTATATTTATTAAACTTATCAGACAAATATCAAGCGCATCACACTAGTATCACTTTTCATCCATCCATTTTCTTCCGCTCGTCCCTCTCGGCAGTATTGCTTTTATTTTTTTATTATAGTGATAACTTGTTTTTTATGATAATAAAACACTAGACATGTATTGTAGGCAAAACAAATCAAAATATTATACTTACACATAAATTATCGAGGCATCACTATAGTATCGAGTCGATGTTGGTATTAACACTCCGTATTTTTGATCGATCCGTGCAGGTATTAACTATCCATCCATCCATCCATCTTCTTACGCTTATCCGAGGTCGGGTCGCGGGGGCAGCAGCCTAAGCAGGGAAGCCCAGACTTCCCTCTCCCCAGCCACTTCGTCCAGCTCCTCCCGGGGGATCCCGAGGCGTTCCCAGGCCAGCCGGGAGACATAGTCTTCCCAACGTGTCCTGGGTCTTCCTCGTGGCCTCCTACCGGTCGGACATGCCCTAAACACCTCCTTAGGGAGGCGCTCGGGTGGCATCCTGACCAGATGCCCGAACCACCTCATCTGGCTCCTCTCGATGCGGAGGAGCAGCGGCTTTACTTTGAGCTCCCCCCGGATGACAGAGCTTCTCACCCTATCTCTAAGGGAGAGCCCCGCCACCCGGCGGAGGAAACTCATTTCGGCCGCTTGTACCCGTGATCTTGTCCTTTCGGTCATAACCCAAAGCTCATGACCATAGGTGAGGATGGGAACGTAGATCGACCGGTAAATTGAGAGCTTTGCCTTCCGGCTCAGCTCCTTCTTCACCACAACGGATCGATACAGCGTCCGCATTACTGAAGACGCCGCACCGATCCGCCTGTCGATCTCACGATCCACTCTTCCCTCACTCGTGAACAAGACTCCGAGGTACTTGAACTCCTCCACTTGGGGCAAGATCTCCTCCCCAACCCGGAGATGGCACTCCACCCTTTTCCGGGCGAGAACCATGGACTCGGACTTGGAGGTGCTGATTCTCATCCCAGTCGCTTCACACTCAGCTGCGAACCGATCCAGTGAGAGCTGAAGATCCTGGCCAGATGAAGCCATCAGGACCAAATCATCTGCAAAAAGCAGAGACCTAATCCTGCAGCCACCAAACCGGATCCCCTCAACGCCTTGACTGCGCCTAGAAATTCTGTCCATAAAAGTTATGAACAGAATCGGTGACAAAGGGCAGCCTTGGCGGAGTCCAACCCTCACCGGAAACGTGTCCGACTTACTGGTATTAACTATATGTCCGATAATTGCTTTTTGCCGATATTCCGATATTGTCCAGCTCTTTAATTACCAATACCAATATCAACCGATACCGACATCAACCGATATATATAGTCGTAGAATTAACACATTATTATGCCTAATTTGGACAACCAGGTATGGTGAAGGTAAGGTACTTTGAAAAAAATAAAAAAATAAAAAAATAAGATAAGTAAATTAAAAACATTTTCTTGAATAAAAAAGAAAGTAAAACAATATAAAAACAGTTACATAGAAACTAGTAATGAATGAAAATTAGTCAAATTAACTGTTAAAGGTTAGTACTATTAGTGGACCAGCAGCACGCACAATCATGTGTGCTTACGGACTGTATTCCTTGCAGACTGTATTGATATATATTGATATATAATGTAGGAACCAGAATATTAATAACAGAAAGAAACAACCCTTTTGTGTGAATGAGTGTGAATGGGGAGGAAGGTTTTTTGGGTTGGTGTACTAATTGTAAGTGTATCTTGTGTTTTTTATGTTGATTTAATTAAAAAACAAAACAAAACAAAAACGATACCGATCATTTAAAAAAAACGATACCGATCATTTATATTACATTTTTAAAGCATTTATCGGACGATAATATCGGCTGGCCGATATTATCGGACATCTCTAGTATTAACGCATTATTCCTCAAAACAGGACGGTGCAAGCTCTGTGTATTCAGTGTAGTACATTACTAATAATTAAGAGGGAAACATGCCAAAAGTGAGCCAAGTCTATTTTTCCTCCTTCCTATAAGGTCGGTCCTTAAGCAAAATCTGTGGTAAGTTCGCACGAGGCGCGGGCGATACTGCAAATGTCAGAATTGATCTGATACCAAGTAGGTACCATGTATCGCCAATTTTTTTGTCGGATATTTATTGGAAGATATCAAATTATTTTTCTATATTGATATGTTTTAAAACATGACACAGATTTCCGGCAGCCAAACAAATATATTTATTAAACTTACCAGACAAATATCAAGCGCATCACACTAGTATCACTTTTCATCCATCCATTTCCTACCGCTTGTCCCTCTCGACAGTATTGGTTGTTTTTTTTATTATAGTGATCACTTTTTTTTATAAGAATAAAACACTACCGACATATTTTAGGCTAAACAAATCCAAATATTATACTTACACATAAAATATCGAGCACATCACTATAGTATCGAGCCGATGTTGGTATCAACACTCAATATTTTTGATCGAGCCGTGCAGCCGGTATTAACACATTATTCCTTAAAACAGGACGGTGCAATTAGCTCTGTGTATCCAGTGTACTACATTACTAATAATTAAGAGGGATACATGCCAAAAGTGGGCCAATTATTCAAATGTAACTGCTATTTTTCCTCCTTTCTATAAGCTCGGTCCTTAATCAAAATCTGTGGTAAATTTACACGGGCGAAACTGCAAATGTTGGAATCGATCCGATACCAAGTAGGTGCCAATATCGCCAATATTTTTGTCGGATATTTATTAGAAGAGATCAAATGATTTTTCTATTTTGATATGTTTTAAAACATGACACATATTTCCGGAAATCAAACAAAAATATTTATTAAACTTACCAGACAAATATCAAGCGCATCACACTAGTATCACTTTTCATCCATCCATTTCCCTCTCGGCGGTATTTTTTTTTTTTTTTTTACATAGCAATAACTTGTATATGAATAAAACACTAAACACATATTTTAGGCAAATACAATTAAAATATTATACTTACAATTAAAATATCGTGCACATCACTATAGTATCGAGCCGATGTTGGTATCAACACTCAATATTTTTGATCGATCCGTGCAGGCATTAACGCATTATTCTTTAAAACGGTACAATCTCTGTGTATCCAAGGGTACTTATGAAAATACAACTACATTACTAATAATTTAGAGGGATAAATGCCAAAAGTGGGCTAATTATACAAATGTAACTTATAGTTTTCCTCCTTTCTACAAGGTCGGTTCTTAATCAAAATCTGTGGTAACTAAACTGGTAATTTATTTCACATAATTTCATTAGTGACTTCCTGTCCCCGCCCAGTCAACATGTCATTTAAACAGCTAGTGGGCGTGGCTAGCCATTTTTTTTATTAGCCAATGAGAGTTTATGATTCATAGCATTAACTCAACCTATTAACTTTGCCTAGCAACAAAACCGATGGCTGCGTTCCAATTCTAGCACTTCCATACACACCAAGTACTGCAAAATACAGTGCTCTGCCAGTACCCGGATGTTGCACTCACTACGCTATTAAATTGTGATAGCAATTTAAATGTTTCAAACTTTGCGATTAAACAACAAATATGGTATCATTGTCAAATGGATTTAAAACTTGAAGTATGGCCAGAACAGGCTGCTTTAATGCATATAAGTGACATTGTAAATAAGGAAATTAAACTAAAGTATACACACATTAAAATAGTAGTAAAATGAACGAAAACATTTATATTTTTTCTTAGAAAATAAATTATGTTCTTTAAACAAATCGCAGTATTTTTCCACTTTTTCTTGTCTCCTTTAAAATGTGAATAGCAACCACTAGAGTTAGTCCCTCCCCTTCCGCTACACAGCCCAAGAAAAAGACATAATTTTGGCAGTTTGTGCTGTACTTGGCAGTGTGCAGGTACTCAAAAGACTGCAACGCCATCTCAATTCGCGGACCTCCCCTGCACATGCGTGTTTAGTGTGGCGAGTGGTGACGTCTGGTGGTGGCAAACTCCAGTACAATACAATACAACATGATCTCCATGCATAGTAAACAAGGCATTGGCGGCATGCATTTTTGAAAACATATTTATTTACCTATAATTACATTCCTATTTACAGTATTTCAACCATAGGAGTAGTTTTAAAACAAAAGTATACTGAAGTCAAACAGTTGGCCTTGTGTTTACAAAAAAAAAAGTTTTGCTGACAAAGGTTGACATTTCACACACTGTCTGCATTCAAGTACAGTCTTGGCTGGTTTCTCTATGTTTCTGGTGTTGTATGGAGACAACATCTGATCACTGCACATTTTCCATCACGGGTTTGATTCACTTTTAAATCGTTTAATAACAGTCTTCAATCAATTATTCACAGTCGACTATAGACACCTGGCAAGGACAAGGCAAACATTTGGCAGGGATTTTGTGTTATTCATTCATGCCAACCTAGCTATAATAAATTATTGTTGGGTTTTTTGCCCAAAGGTAACTGTTAAACTGTAAACTGGGAAGAAACTGAGTTCCCAGTCATTTGAGAGCGAAAGGGTTAGGCTAAAAAGTGAACATTATGATTTTCAAAACAGACCCACGTGAAGTTGTTGCATGAGAATCTGCTGCATTTGCAAAAACAACCTGAACCTGCTCTGCTTTGGAACACTATTTCCACACGTTCCTCTTTTTTATCCCCCACAGGCTGCCATATTTAGTTTGTACACTCAAAGAGGAAAGCTTACATTTTTTTGGATACCGAAGCTGAGGCAATGATAGAAGGGAGGAGGAGGCCTTGCAGGGTGACGGTGAGCATGTGCAGTTAGAACGTGTAGCCTGCAGGGGGAGCTTTATCATCTTTGTTGCTCTCTAGGGAGAAAGGGGGAATGCGGACATCAAAGCAGGAACCGTCCGTCCTCTCGATACGAAATGTTCCCCTAAACATAAATCACCAAAGACCGTATTTAATGTAACAGCAGTTGTCTATGGAAACGTATTGAGTTGTGAGAAACTTACCACATGTGCCCGCTGGGGGACTGCAGAGAGACATGACTGCTGTACTGAAATGCTGGCTGTTCTTTAGACAACACCGGTTCCTGCGACACCAAACACAAACATGTCAATTTGAACATAGTTTGTGTTTGACACAGAAAATATGCAATTATTTGGCTGGATTTGAAAAAATCATGAGCCTTTGCATGTTCGTTTACTTGTGACTTTGGCCAGAGACATTTGGAAACATTACAATTATCAAGGATTTGTATCCATTTGTGCATATTTTTGGTATAGATTCTGCTGTTTTCATGATATGTCTTATCTACCAGAACTGATGTGATAATTTTGTTGTATGACAATGAAGCCTTTAGCATGTGCATCTTTCATCTGGTGGCTTACAACCTAAAATAAAATAAGGGTGCATTAGTTTGATTGATGTGGTAGAATCCAGGTTAATATTACAGTAAGCCCTTGTTTTTTTGCTGTTAATTGGTTCCAGGCATGACTGTGGTAGATCATTTTGTGTGGAGTACGAATTACTAGTCATAAATCAAATGTTTAAAAAAAAAAAAAAAAAAAAAAATTTGAGTCCACATAGTCACCTTTACAATCGTTTAATCCAATATAGTAATTCTGCCTTAGACTGAGCCAATCAGTGGTCACGATCAGTGTTTGAAAAATTACTTAAAGTTATTATAGTTACTCGTTACTTTGCCAAAAAAAAGTATTTGAATTACTAACGGAACTACTCTATTAAATGCAATTAATTACTAGGGGAAGTAATATTGTATTACCGGTACTTAAAAAAACAAAACATAACAAAACAACTAAATATAATAATTAAATATCTGGCATATCCAGTTGAGAGATGTTTCATGAGATCAGAGTGTGTGTGTGTGTGTGTGTGTGTGTGTGACATCAGATCAATGATGTCAAACATGCGGCCAAAACAGGTCCAATCCGGCCCACTAGATGAGTTTGCTAAGTGTAAAATTGAGCTGAATTTTTAAATGAAAGAAACTGCTGTTCTATATGTGTCTACTAGATGTCGCAATAGCAATTCTGTTAGGCAAGCAAATAGTTTATACCGGCGCAAGCAAGGACACCAAGCAAGAGGTACACGGTAAAGCGAGGCTGTGACTCCTCCCCCTCGACCCAACGTATAAGAAACAGGAGTAAAATTAAAAATTGGTAACACCACTTAAGATGCTGCATGAGACACTGCACCTTGACATAGTTCTGTGAAAATTATTGTCTTCTGTGCAAATTTAAAGAAAGTGAACAGTGGAAATGACAAATGAGGTAGTTGATAAATAGAATAGTTTTTATTTATGCTTTATTTTGTATTTTGTTCAATCCTAGATGGGCTGTGATTTAAAGTTTATTGCTTTGTACAAACCCCGTTTCCATGAGTTGGGAAATTGTGTCAGATGTAAATATAAACGGAATACAATGATTTGCAAATCATTTTCAACCCATATTCAGTTGAATATGCTACAAAGACAACATATTTGATGTTCAAACTGATAAACATTTTTTTTTTTTTGCAAATAATCATTAACTTTAGAATTTGATGCCAGCAACACGTGACAAAGAAGTTGGGAAAGGTGGCAATAAATACTGATAAAGTTGAGGAATGCTCATCAAAAACTTATTTGGAACATCCCACAGGTGTGCAGGTTAATTGGGAACAGGTGGGTGCCATGATTGGGCATAAAAACAGCTTCCCAAAAAATGCTCAGTCTTTCACAAGAAAGGATGGGGCGAGGTACACCCCTTTGTCCACAACTGCTTGAGCAAATAGTGAAACAGTTTAAGAACAACGTTTCTCAAAGTACAATTGCAAGAAATTTAGGGATTTCAACATCTACGGTCCATAATATCATCAAAAGGTTCAGAGAATCTGGAGAAATCACTCCACGTAAGCGGCATGGCCGGAAGTCAACATTGAATGACCGTGACCTTCGACCCCTCAGACGGCACTGTATCAAAAACCGACATCAATCTCTAAAAGATATCACCACATGGGCTCAGGAACACTTCAGAAAACCACTGTCACTAAATACAGTTTGTCGCTACATCTGTAAGTGCAAGTTAAAGCTCTACCATGCAAAGCGAAAGCCATTTATCAACAACATCCAGAAACGCCGCCGGCTTCACTGGGCCTGAACTCATCTAAGATGGACTGATGCAAAGTGGAAAAGTGTTCTGTGGTCTGACGAGTCCACATTTCAAATTGTTTTTGGAAATATTCGACCTAGTGTCATCCGGACCAAAGGGGAAGCGAACCATCTGGACTGTTATCGACGCAAAGTTCAAAAGCCAGCATCTGTGATGGTATGGGGGTGCATTAGTGCCCAAGGCATGGGTAACTTACACATCTGTGAAGGCACCATTAATGCTGAAAGGTACATACAGGTTTTGGAACAACATATGCTGCCATCTAAGCGCCGTCTTTTTCATGGATGCCCCTGCTTATTTCAGCAAGACAATGCCAAGCCACATTCAGCACGTGTTACAACAGCGTGGCTTCGTAAAAAAAGAGTGCGAGTACTTTCCTGGCCCGCCTGCAGTCCAGACCTGTCTCCCATCGAAAATATGTGGCGCATTATGAAGCGTAAAATACGACAGCGGAGACCCTGGACTGTTGAACGACTGAAGCTCTACATAAACCAAGAATGGGAAAGAATTCCACTTTCAAAGCTTCAACAATTATTTTCCTCAGTTCCCAATCGTTTATTGAGTGTTGTTAAAAGAAAAGTGATGTAACACAGTGGTGAACATGTCCTTTCCCAACTACTTTGTCACGTCTTGCAGCCATGAAATTCTAAGTTAATTATTATTTGCAAAAAAAAAAAAAAGTTTATGAGTTTGAACATCAAATATCTTGTCTTTGTAGTGCATTCAATTGAATATGGGTTGAAAAGGATTTGCAAATCATTGTATTCCGTTTATATTTACATTTAACATAATTTCCCAACTCATATGGAAACGGGGTTTGTAGATACGCTGAGATTAAGTCTGAATTCATTGCGCTCTTCTTGGTGTTTTTGAAACTGCACCAATTTGTTCCTCAGAATTTTCAACTAACTTGAAGTGTTTTGTCAAGAGGATTATTTGTGATATGTACATTTTTAGAATGTTCTTGTTCTATTTTGGGCAGAAGTAAAACAAAGAAAACAATCTGAAGTTGTCGTAGTTGTATTTTTCAGTTATTATGCCATGATTTTACCTGTCCGGTCCACGTGGGAATAGATTTTCCTCCATTCCGCCCCTGAGGTACAATGAGTTTGACACCCCTGGCCTAGACAGAGCAGCATTAGCTAAACTGTGTTTGTTAGCTCAGACTCACAGTTTGCGGGCAGTTACGGCAGGTCTTCTGAATTTTGTCACTGGTTTGCATTAGCGCAAGTTAATAAAGAGATTGAATGTGCTTCGATGGCTGTAATCTCCTTGTCCACAAATGGGGTATTGTAGGATATCAGGCTGGTCATTTCAATCATCGATTGTTCATTATTCCCTCTAAGTACTTGTGTGTATGTCTGCTGTGTGATGTTGCTCTGATCTATTTGATATCAAATTTGTTTTAGTGTGGTGCTTTTTAGTAGAAATATATTGCACACATTGAACGTGCTGTGCTTCCGACACGGTCTAGTTGAAGTACAACCACATCAAATGTAGCGTGCCACGTGACAAAAGTCTTAGTGTTGTAATGTACATAAAAGTTATTAGATTACTCGTACTAGTAAAAGTAATAGTGTTAGTAACGAACAGCGCACCCGGATTGGTGTGGTCTGATCTAGTGGCCATTACTACTGTAGTATTGATATTTTTTAGTGAATTTAGCCATTGTTATGGTTACAAATGGTTAAACTGAAAATTCAAATAATATTTTCTTACACACAAAAAAACAGCAATAAGAATGAAGCAGCAAACATTGAAGCGCGATTTGGCAAGGGACGACTGCACAATGGTTTTATTTTGAAGCTTTGGACAGGAAGTCAGTGTGTGCATGTTTTAATGCTGTAGTTATGTTGCACGCTGCTTGGCAGTAATGATGACGTTAACAATACATGTCAATATGAGCTGACCTGTTTTTCATAGAAATAACCTTCTGTGGGTCTCAAATGTTACTTCAACAAAAGCGGTATGTCAACTTAAGTGGACAATTTTTTTTATTAAAAAGGATCACGGTTAACCAGGACTTGAGTTGGTCGACATAAGTAGGTTCCATTGTATATACTTTTATTTGTATGTCAAAGTGTGAGAGTGCTGCTCTGACCCTGCCGACCACGCCACGTCCTCGGACAGTCTCCAGGGTGCCGGACAGACTAAAGATCCTCCAGTGTCTTTCTCTTAGTTGAACCACCTCATTGCCCAGGTTCTCCAAACGGATGCAGTATCGCCACTTACAAAACAGAACACACCATTGACACAAAAGCATTCAGTTGATACAGTGGGCAAAATAAGTGTTTGAACCCCTGCTGATTTTGTACGTTTACCACCTTACACAGATATGAACAGTTCAGAATTTTCCAGATCTCCCCTACCAATTAGCAACTTTTCTGACCATTTGTGAGCCCAGGAAGTACACAAATTAGTCCTATCTTGAGAAAAGTACTCTTAATCTCCAATTGTTATGCAATAGAAGACACCCTTCTCTTCCATTCCAACCTCTCCATCCCCATGGTGAAGACCAGAGAGCTGTGAGGAAAACTGGAATGGGCTACAAGACCATCAGCAAGAACCTTGATGAGAAAGACTATTCTTGGTGTAATATTAAGGAAATGTGATGTAGTCAAATTAATTTAGAATTGAGCTATTCAGCATCAACTCAGCATGATTGGAGGCAGATAAATGATGAATACAACATCATCCCTACTGTCAAACATGGAGGTCGAACCATTCTGCTTTACTGTTTCTTCACCACATTGAGGGGCCAATGAACAGGAACATGTACAAAAGAATGATAGAAAAAAACCTTCTGGTCTCAGCCAGAACACTGAAATGGGTCTTCGGGTGCAACAAAAGAGTGGCTCAAAAAGAAGCATAACAAGATCATGGAGTGGGCTATTCCATCCTAGGAGATTAATCCCAAAGAAAATCTATGGAGGTAAACTGAGTTACAAAGTGACAGGCTAAAAAAACATCAAGATTTGGACATATTTTGTGTGAAAGGTGAACAGCTTAAAAGTATAACCTGTCAGCTGACTCTGACTGGATGCACAAAATACTCCACCGAATATACAGTCGTGGTCAAAAGTTTACATACACTTGTGAAGGACATAATGTCATGGCTGTCTTGAGTTTCCAATCATTTCTACAACTCTTATTTTTTTGTGATAGAGTGATTGGAGCACATACCGGTACTTGTTTGTCACAAAAACATTCATGAAGTTTGGTTCTTTTATGATTTATTATGGGTCTACTGAAAATGTAACCAAATCTCCTGGGTCAAAAGTATACATACAGCAACATACATTATCAATTTTGGTGATGTAGAAAAGTTACAATCAAATCAAATTAGCTTCATGGCATGGCCTCTTAAAAAAATAATTAAATTAAAAATGTTGCTGTTTGGCCACAATACCCAGCAATATGTTTGGAAGAGAAAAAGTGAGACCTTTAATCCCAGGAACACCACACCTACCGTCAAGCATGGTGGTGGTAGTATTAGGTTCTGGGCCTATTTTGCTGCCAATGGAACTGGTGCTTTATAGAGAGTAAATGGGACAATGAAAAAAGAGGATTACCTCCAAATTCTTCAGGACAACTTAAAATCATCAGCCTGGAGGTTGGGTCTTGGCCGCAGTTGGGTGTTCCAACAGGACAATGACCCCAAACACACATGGTGTGTCAAGCA
The DNA here is from genome assembly GCF_033978685.3 of Nerophis lumbriciformis. Lineage (NCBI taxonomy): Eukaryota > Metazoa > Chordata > Actinopteri > Syngnathiformes > Syngnathidae > Nerophis > Nerophis lumbriciformis. The sequence continues at coordinate 7,924,014 of NC_084577.2, forward strand.
TGGTGGTGGTAGTATTAAGCTCTGGGCCTCTTTTGCTGCCAATGGGACTGGTGCTTCATAGAGAGTAAATTGGACTTAAACCCCAATGAAAAGAGAGAATTACCTCCAAATTCTTCAAGACAACCTAAAATCATCAGCCCGGAGGTTGGGTTTTGGGCGCAGTTGGCTGTTCCAACAGGACAATGACCCCAAACACGCCTCAAAAGTGGTAAAGGAATGGCTAAATCAGGCTACAATTAAGGTTTTGGACTGGGCTTCCCAAAATCCTGACTTAAACCCCATTGAGAACATGTGGACAATGCTGAAGAAACAAGCCCATGTCAGAAAACCAACAATCAAAAATTCAACCAGAAGCTTGCCAGAAGCTTGTGGATGGCTACCAAAAGCACCTTATTGCAGTGAAACTTGCCAAGGGACATGTAACCAAATATTAACATTGCTGTATGTATACTTTTGACCCAGCAGATTTGGTCACATTTTCAGTAGACCCATAATAAATTCCTAAAAGAACAAAACTTCATGATTGTTTTTGTGACAAACAAGTATGTGCTCCAATCACTCTATCACAACAAATCAGAGTTGTAGAAATTATTGGAAACTCCAGACAGCCATGACATTATGTTCTTTACAAGTGTATGTAAACTTTTGACCACGACTGTAGTTAAGTGTCATTGATTAGCTAGCTGACCTGTGTATTTTTTTCTACTCACCCAGTACACATGGGAGTTCTGGCCTTCCTGAATGAAGAGAGAATCAAAAGTATTACAAATATGTGCATTTGGAGACAGAAAAACACCAGCATAAAAAAGGCAAGCACATATTCATAATAGTGCATGTTTACTATTTACCCTCATGCCCATGTAGAACGGGATGACGGTGACCCGGATGTTTTCAGTAGTCTCCCTGTGGACGTCAGAGAGCTCCAACCAGGGGTGGTTCTTTTCTTGCCATGCTTTTAGGGTGTCTCTGGCTACAAATGGAGGCGCTAAGGTGCACAGAGAACAAAAAGGCATGTTCAATAATTGTTCAGTTAGAGACAGAGATATGACCAGTCTCTAAAATGACACAGCACACGATACAGAAAAAATGACCGCAATCTTGGAAAAGAATGAGGCTGATAGCTCAAGTGAGGCACAAGTGTGTTTACATTTAGTAGGGTTGTACATAAGGAAGCGTTCGAACAGCTCATGCTGGATGGGAGTCTGCTCTGCAGAATTGTAAGGCAGGATGTCTTCATGACTAACATAATCCAGACCTGAGAGAAAGGCAGAAACACAACAATTACCAGTGGAACATGTTCAAGTCGATGTCCCAAAAAGCTATTGCTTGATACTACCTGTGACTTTGACCAGACACATATGTAAAACAAGAGATTTTAAAGAATCTTGTTTGATGACACCATTTTTTCCCCCAAACTTAGTTGCGGAAAGGTTGAAAGAGCGGCTGAGAAGTGTACCACAAAAAAAAAGGACCTTTGGTCACTTGCCAAGACTTTGAACTTAAGTAAGTAAGCATTTCCTTTCCGGGACCTCTTTTTTTGTTTGAACTGACTTCGAAATGACATCAAATCAGCTTTCGCAACAACATGCCAGCATTAATGATGAACTCAACAATACTATAACACATTTTGTCATATACTTATTGATTTTTCAGAAATGGTCCTTGACATAATCAGCATAAGTGGGCACTTTTAATTAATAAGAATGTGGTGGACCAGAGGCCTCATGTAACAAGCTTGCGTACACACAAAAGCCTGCTGTACGCCCTTCTTCACGGCAAAGTTGAGATGTTTCAAGACTGACGTTGACGTGGAAATGTGCGCTGCCTCACGTCACATGAAATTGTAATCTGGATCATGTGAGCAGGCTACTGTATAAACACATGCTATAAGTTACACTAATTAGATTTATATTGGGGATAATCAGTCACCCAACTCTTCTTAAGTTTTACCTATCATTGTTGTAACGATCTTTTCAAATGAGGTGCAGCACTAATTCCCCCTAGTTTTGCCCACGAACATCTATCGTCTTGTTCACTTTCCTCCTGACATGGCCGTTTACTTTTTATTTCAGTCTGTGTTCAGTTCTCGGAGACACGGCAATGTCAGGCTGACAATCGCTCTGCTGTTCACTCCAAACACAAGAAAGAATAACCTCCTACTGACTTGTGATGTGCTGAGCTCAAGCACATTGCTTGTCATGCACAAAGCCATGCACATGTCTGCAGCCAAATCCAAGTATTTTGCGATGTAACAGACATGTGCTTGGATTTGTGCATGAGAACACTTTAATACATCTAAATCTTTACTTGTGTACGCTGTTTTCTGGGTTTAAAGTTACATCTATTTTTAGTAGGAAAGCCACACAACTGTTACATGAGGCCCCAGGACTTGGGTTGGTCAACATAGACTGGTTGTCCATAATATACGAGGTCAACTTAAAAAGGCACCTACTTTGCAAAACCAACTTTTCTTACCTGTTGGTACCTGGTTTTGTGTATTCAGGGTCTGCATAAGTCCCGGAAATTTGAAATCAAACCATGGAGGCACAGCAGAGATATTTATAAAACAATTTTGCCATCCTTTTTACTTCTTCCAAACAAGGCTGTTTAGAATTTGCCCAATTTATAAAGTTTTTTTCCAAGTGTGACGTCACCAGATATCTCCATATATAGTACAGATTTACCCGAAAAGCATTGCGCGAGTCCCCCATTGTAGTCCGATGCTGACGTCAATGTGCTCATTATTTTTCTCTATCCTCTTGTTGTGGGGCAGAGTGGCTCGCACATGCACATGCACATGCATCCTGCACTGTTGGCATTTCTAATACAAAGACGGGATATGTAAGTGCTAAAAACTATAACATGACTGGCGGTTAGAAGATGCAGTCGAAGTGTAGCCACGTAAATAAGACCACCCATAAAACGGCACAACCTGAAGAAACTGTCAGAAAGCGGCTAAAAACGGTCTTTAAAACATAATCTCTGCAAAACTTTGACCAATGGACCACCATTCCATATTACGTAGACTATAAGGAAGTGATTTAAATGTTGAAAAAAATCATAATGATAGGGCTGGGTGATATGGACCAAAACTGATATCCCGGTGTTTTTAGGCCGAATGGCGATATATATGGGTATCTAAAACAAAACATGCAAAGGGCTTAAAGTTGCTTAAAGTGTTTTGTGGTTAGATAACCAGTGTTGAGAGTACTCTTTGTTGTAAGTAGTAATGTAACGTATTGCTTATTCTTATAAAGTACTTAGTTAGCAGTTATTATGCCAAATCAGTTTTTGTAAATTTTGTGCATTAACGTTATGTTGATAGCCTCATGCTTGTATGTTGGGATAGATGGAGCTTCTACTCACTCACTACAATAAAATGCAGATGACTGTTCAGTTTGAAACTGCTCTTCAGCCACCCAGCCGCAGCACTAGGTTGGTCTGCTTGGGCTATGGGGAGAAGCACTTTTAAGCCAAGGAGTAGCTAAACATTTGACACATCAAGCGAACAGCAGGGAGGAGCTACCGCTAACTGCTGTGCTAAGTTGCTAACAGAACTGAGCATAAACAGATGAGATTAGTGATAAAGTCACTCCAAGGAGACATATTGTATAAGTTCTCAAGCAAATTGGTGCTTGGCACTCAGCACCAAGGTTTGGAATTGGGGATTAAATCACCAAAAATGATTCCCAGGCGCGGCCACCGCTGCTGCCCACTGCTCCTCTCACCTCCCAGGGGGTGATCAAGGGTGATGGGTCAAATGCAGAGAATAATTTCACCACACCTAGTGTGTGTGTGACAATCATTGGTATGTATAAATAAAGCTGTAGTCACTTACCTATAGCCAAATGCAGTCGTTGACCAAAGCATTGCATCACTCAGGAGTTGAGAAGTCAGCACCGTAGCCGCCATATTATTTTAAAAAGTTTGTTGTTGTGCGTCAGACAAGCCTACGTAAAGACGCAAGGGGTGGGGTTGAGCCAAAGAATGCCCTGGGGTGTAGAGTCCAGGTGCAGAGAAGAGCAAACGACCATAACAAAGGCACACCGAAATATTTAGTTTCAAATATATATCTCTTTCTGAAATATACCGGTATTAAGTATAATAGCGGTAAATCGCCGAGCCCTATAATATGACCCCTTTGAAAAGGAGCTGTTTGCGACTTGCTCAAGGTTACTTTTTTTTTTTTAAACCAAAAATATAACAAAAACACCACCGGCTTGCTTTTTTTTTTTTACCATTCGTGGTTTAACAGAACATACATATGTTGTAGTGTCTGTATTTTTCACAATTATTAATTATTTTGACTAAATATGGTCAAAGTTGGTTGTAGAAATTTGTCTGGCGTTCTGGCTTGTCACTCACCGGTGTCTCGTCCACATGTACATGCAGAAATCGCATGCACATAAACAAAAACAGTCCAAGAGAAGCATCTATGTTGTTACGATAGGCTATACATTCAATGATAGCTAAAGTTAGTAGCTAAACTTTGCTAATTCAGACCACACATTTTAAGCGGTTTCCACTGCAACAATAGATACAATGTAAATGTATAAATCTGTAAACAAGACCGCATAGTCAGACTCGTTGATTACCAATAGAAAGTTATCAGCACATAGTTGAGTAAAATTAAGAGTTGGCACACCTGGGATGGCGTACAGCGCTCTGCTGTCATCGTGGTTAGCCAGAAAGGTCACTGCCTCTGTCTGGGATCGCTGAGACTGTCAAATGAAACATGAAAATATTCATCCTGACAAACTTAAGTCAAATAGCATGATTAGAAAGGTGTGTGTTTACGAGAAGAACTGTATCACAATAGTGTGGGACACTGAAGTAGCTTTTTATTCAATAACAGAAAGTTACATATTACCCTTGCCCACTGGGTCTTACGCTGAGATACATACCGGTTGCTGTCAACTCTGACCTCTCGTCTGTCAGCAACATAAACAATAACGTTTCCTACTGTTACACAAAAGAGAAGCAAGCCAAAGGAAACTAATAAATGCAGAATATTATTTAATAATAACTACTGCAGTTGTTTGTATTACATTCTATTGTATTGCTTTTTAAAACAGTATTTTAAGATTGTGGTGGTATTGGGAGGCCAAACACGGATTAAGTTGATTTCAATTCCTTTCTATGGGCGAAGCTGACTTGAGATACGTGTGTTTAGATTTTTTTAGCTTGTTCGTGGAACCAATAGAGCAGGTAAGTTGAGGTACTACTGTATTTAGAGAGTACTAGATAATAGTGTTAGAGATTAATAAGACGGCAGCACAAGTAAACGCAGCAATCGCTCTCGCTCTCTCCCCATGTTTTTTGTTGTCTTGTCATCGTTTTTGTAAGTCCATATCTTAGCTTTAACCAAAAAACCTATGCTGCTAGAAGTTGTTGTTAGACATTGGCAGCAGTGCTGTATGGATGCCAGAGAACTACAGAAAATATGCATCCTGCGCTGGCCCACCTCAACCCCCACTGCTAGGTGCAAGCGCAGAGGAAGTGTCGTAGGTGGTGTGAGAAAGCAGAAGCGGGCCGAGCACTGAGAGATCCAGGCTAGGTTAAATGTATATTTATTGATGTCTATGCATCTGATGCTTTTTTTTGGCTGTCAAAAATAACGAAAATAAAGTATTTTGCAAATAAATGATGTGTATTTAAGTGAAAATGTTTGTGGAAAACATTCTGACAATAACTTTAGATTTGTATCCAAATATTCAGCTCTATTTTAAAAATGTCTTTAAATTATGCAAGCAAGTTATAGTGATTAATCATGGTTGATCTCATTAAAAAAAAAATCATCATTTAGACAGCAGTTGTTTTTTTATAGCATTTAACAAAAAATTCAGGTTGTTTGTAAAAAGATGACACTTGTTGTTTTATTGTTATCACACCATCTTAGACTTATGATGCAAGCAGTAGGAAATGGATGGATGGAAGGCCAATAATGCAAATTAGACAATTGAGCCATCATTACCAATACCCCTACCCTTCACCCCAACCGTTTGATGGATGTGAGAGCAATCTCTGGACTTCAAGAGCTGAAGAGTGAATTGAACTGGTTTGCAACATGTAACCACTAGATGTCAGAAAAGGCCTTACAAACACACTGACTTACAATGTGAGGGCAATCTCTGGTATCAATCAGAACTTGGTAGTAAGTGTGCGTCTTTCCTTTCACTTCTTTTGATCCGTGGGCACCAGGGTTTTCAGGTTTGCTGGGGATAATAATAAAAAAAACAAAAAACAGGTGTTTACTACTAGAGACACGAGTAATGGCTAGAACATACTCTCGCATCGCGTACCTTGCGTCTGCCCCTACGGCGTCTTGTTTGATTTATATTTCTTCCGTGGAGGGCTAGTGCCAGACTTTTAAATATCTTCCAAAACACTAAGGGGACTTCAGCTATTGTTGTCATTCAAAATCATCAGATTACTTTTAATGGACGTTTTACTTATAAACCAGAGAAAAATATGTTCCTAAAAATGGACCGTGCAACTTCTGAACGAGTTATGGCAGAGGACGCTATTATTATTTGCAACGCCTTTCGGCCGTTCAAGACATGGGACAAGAGAGAGCTATCATGTAAATAAGTGTTAAAAAACTATTTCTTGTAAACGACATGCAGGTGTTAATCTGTATGGTCATGTTCAGAGTTCACAAATGTTTGTAAATATACCATACCTGAAAGATTGACGGAGAATGAAAAGTGTTGGTGAGAGAAAAAGATGCTTGTGCATGGGAGAGAATATATGTCGGAATTAAACCTGTTAGCACAAGTTTGACAATAAAAGTTGAAAAGAGTGCCGTACTTTGTGACATTTTCTGGACACAACAACAAAACAAGCAGAAAAACAACACATTGAGTGATTATCTCTTGGAGCGCATCGAGATATTAAGTACACATTATCAATTTTCATGCAAATGTTTCATCACTGCTTTATTTCATACGATCATTTGTGCATTTTAAGCACAAAGTCTATTGCCTGTGTTCAGAGATCCTCCTCTGCAAAAACTGACCAATCACAGCCCTGCGTTCTGTATCACCGGTGACGCGAACCTAGGATTTTTTGGAGGCGCACGTAGGCTACGCGGGAGAAGGGGGAACGACGGCGTTGCCTACCCAAGCTACGCGACACGAGAGTATACACCAGGCTTAACTTAAAACAGTCGATTAGAATAGGGGTTTACCTGTCAGACAATGGCGGTGTGATATCTCTGTCGTAGAGTCGGGCATGCCATGGAAACAAGACAATACCTCGGTAGCCAAACACGCTGTGGAGAAATAGCTGGAAAAAAGACAACAGAGATATGGGCTAAACCTCAGATCAGATATGGAAGGTTGAAATAATTGTCAATATATTGCAATATATTATCAAGTGTGATTCATATTCTATTAGCTAATCTGTGCGTGGAAGCGAGGTAACTAACATGGTTATGGAAGTTTTTACCTGTCCTGTTTCGTATTTGCCGTGCTGCTTCAGAGCCTCAAATATCCCCACAGTCTCCAAAATCTTCCCTTCGGGCCTGTTCCTGCCACACATAGGCAACATCAATACACAGTGGCTTTCGTTTATGTCAAACTACCATTGCCCATCACAGTGAGTGGGAGATAATACAGAGAGTAGGTGTTGCGTTAGGGGTTTTATGCTGCCCATTTCCATTACCAGTCTTCCATGAGTGAGATCGGCTAATACCGATCACATGCATTAACTGTAAATTTTTAACTACAACTATGTCGACGACTCTTTTATGTCGATTAACTTCTCAGGTCAACCGCCTTCATCTTATTACTTAAATATATATGCTTAAATTGACGTCGACATAAGGTAAGGAAAGTATTTAGACCCTTTTACATTTTTCAATCTTTGTTAAAATTGCAGCCATTTGCTAAAATCAAAAAATTATTTCATTTATTGAAAACCACTGCTTCTCATCCAACCTAATGGAGCGAGAGAGGTGCTGCAAAGAGGAATGGGCGAAACTGCCCAGAGATAGGTGTGCCAAGCTTGTGGCATTGTATTCAAAAAGATTTGAGGCTGTAATTTCTGCCAAAGGTGCAATTGGGCAAAGGGTCTGAATAATTATGTACATGTGATTTTTCAGTTTTTTATTTTTGGTACATTTGCAAACATTTCTACATTTCTCTTTTTTTCTGTAAAGATGGGTTGCTGAGTGCACATTATTGAAAAATAAAATGGAACGTTTTTTATTTTAGCAAATGGTTGCAATGAAAAAGAGTGAAACATTAAAAGTGGTCTGAATACTTTCCGTACTGTATATTGGCAATGGCTTGGTTCCTTTTCTGTCAACATGTTTTGTAGCTTTGTAACTTCATCATTATTGCTAAGCAGCATGAAACGACAATTACGGCATAATTACTGTCTATTCTCTGGGCATTCAATCGTTCGCAACTGGACTGTTCGGTTTGTCTTGGAAGACTTTTCGCCTTTCATCCAAGTAGGTTTTCATCAGTTCACGCTCATAGCCTCTAAGACTATGACTACTTTAACATTGCAGGGCTAAAGTGGCCGAAATCAGATTTTTTTTCCATCTGACTGTTTACTCTGCAAGTAGAATGTGATATTTATCGGACACCATTATATATATATATATATATATATATATATATATATATATATATATAAATGTGCAGAAGCCCCAATGTGGATTTAACGTCACTTGCATGCACAGTTCGATAAAATGAAAACAAAGGAAATTGACCGGATTCCGTAAATGAACAAGGACATTCCTACTGCAAAATAAAATAAGTCGCCACACCTAAAATGAGTGTTTTCTTACGTGAAAATTAATTACAGTGATATAATATATGAATTAATATATATAGTGTAATATATTTGGGAGGGTTCTCATCTTTTATGGCTGTTAAATAGAGGCAACACAGACATCAGCGTGGATCTTACTTTTCAACTCACTTACGTAAACAAACTACGCAATGTATGTAACATGCAAGCAAATACACTACAGTGTCAATTCCGGTCCTTCAACAATCGCCATTTCTTCGGAATCTAAATATTTCATCTTATATATTACTTATTTCCTATTTTTGGCACACTACTGAAAAGTGTTGCACCGAAAATTCAGCCGTCAATGTTTTTGCTCACCGAACCCGGATGTTGTGATTAAGTATTCACTTCCGCTGGCGAAATGAGTCTTTCCCCGCGCACACGAATGACGTAGCTCACCCAAAGCTGCTGAAAAAGTCACATACGTGTCGCATTGACATTTACACTTAAGCCACATTTGAAAAAAATCTAATTCTAAACAGATTTTGACTCCCTCCTGAATCTGATGTGAAAAATATCAGATTTGAAACACTTTGGAGCGTTTAGAAAAATCCAATCTGTGTCAGTTGAGGCAAAAAAAAAATCTGATTTAATGTGTACGGTAGTGTAAACGGGTCCTGTATCTGACCAATCTAAATCTGAGCATGAACTGATAAAGCCTACTTGGATGAGAGGCGAAACCTCTTCTAATACCAACTGAGCAGTACAGTTGCGATTGATTGAACGCCCTGAGAATACAATAACCTGGATGAATGAAAACATCAATAGACAACAACAGTCTAGTTACACATTATTCAAGTGTGAATACAGTGACTTCCTGTCCAGTGGAAAGTCCATCCATTTTCTACCGCTTGTCCCTTTTGGGGTTGCGGGGGGTGCTGGAGCCTATCTCAGCTGCATTCGGGCGGAAGGCGGGGTACACCCTGGACAAGTCGCCACCTCATCACAGGGCCAACACAGATAGACAGACAACATTCACACTTACATTCACACACTAGGGCCAATTTAGTGTTGCCAATCTACAAAATAAAATCATGGGCGTATGAAAAATTGGATTCTAAATATAGTGACTGTGTGGAGTTCCACCCATGTGGCGTTGTAGCACTCTGGCTGGTACCCGACTAGCACAGTGCGGTACACAGATTCCAACGGCAGGGTGTCAAAAAGTGCTACTTCAGTTAGAGGGATGTAACGTTTATGAAATAAATCTGAACCGGTTCTGAGCGTGTCATTTGGATCATGTTTTTTTCTCTCTCTGTTTTACTACTCAGTTTGGAGCGTGTGTGTAGTTGCGATCAAACACACACGCATTGTGCAACGTGAGGCAAAGGAGAAGCAGGAGTTGTGGAGGCATTCGTGTTGAAGACATGACAAGCTGACTTTTTTTTAAACAAACAGATAGAGGTTACGTCCATGTCAATATTAGGTCTGCTGTATGGGAGCACTTTGACAAACCTGGCAACTCTTCCGGAATCACTGCAAGACTAATGAATATTGCCCTTACCTGCAGAGATCCCGACTGAAGTTACAAATCACCCGGATTGTGATGTTTTTGTGTGGATATAACATTTTGTAGATTTTGCCCAAATGTTGAAAGGATGAAGAGGAGGCGTTCAATCACTTTATTAAATCATCTCAAAGTGTCTCATTTAAAGCGCGCACCATATTTCCCTTCGGTCTACCTTGTGCTCATCCAATCACCAGTCAGGACACATTCAATGACTCTCAACCTGTGAGAAAATACAACTCTAAAGCAAATATAGCGATATATTAGTGTATTATATGTAAGTTGTCGCAAAGTATCAAGTTTAGATAAACGTGCATGGTAGGAGATCCTCTGTATTGCAAACACCAGATTTTGGCAGCTCTATAATTACATGACAATTATTATTATCTCCTCTCTGAGCTGCCACCTTACCGTGGTAGAGGAGTTTGCGTGTCCCAATGATCCTAGGAGCTATGTTGTCCGGGGGTTTTTATGCCCCCTGGTAGGGTCTCCCAAGGCAAACTGGTCCTAGGTGAGGGATCAGACAAAGAGCAGCTCGAAGACCTCGATGAAGAACACAAACCAAGGACCCAGATTTCCCTCGCCCGGACGCGGGTCACCGGGGTCCCCCTCTGGAGCCAGGCCCGGAGGTGGGGCACGATGGCGAGCGCCTGGTGGCCATCGTGCCACCAGGCACGATGGCCCTCAACCAGGCACCCCTCAACGCCCTGACTGCGCCTAGAAATTCTGTCCATAAAGGTTATGAACAGAATCGGTGACAAAGGGCAGCCTTGGCGGAGTCCAACCCTCACTGGAAACGTGTCCGACTTACTGCCGGCAATGCGGACCAAGCTCTGACACTGATTATACAGGGAGCGAACTGCCACAATAAGACAGTCCGTTACCCCATACTCTCTGAGCACTCCCCACAGGACTTCCCGGGGTACACGGTCGAATGCCTTCTCCAAGTCCACAAAGCACATGTAGACTGGTTGGGCAAACTCCCATGCACCCTCAAGGACCCTGCCGAGAGTATAGAGCTGGTCCACAGTTCCACGACCAGGACGAAAACCACACTGTTCCTCCTGAATCCGAGGTTCGACTATCCGGCGTAGCCTCCTCTCCAGTACACCTGAATAGACCTTACCGGGAAGGCTGAGGAGTGTGATCCCACGATAGTTGGAACACACCCTCCGGTTCCCCTTCTTAAAGAGAGGAACCACCACCCCGGTCTGCCAATCCAGAGGTACCGCCCCCGATGTCCACGCGATGTTGCAGAGTCTTGTCAACCAAGACAGCCCCACAACATCCAGAGCCTTAAGGAACTCCGGGCGGATCTCATCCACCCCCGGGGCCTTGCCACCGAGGAGCTTTTTAACTACCTCGGCAACCTCAGCCCCAGAAATAGGAGAGCCCACCACAGATTCCCCAGGCCCTGCTTCCTTATAGGAAGACGTGCTGGTAGGATTGAGGAGGTCTTCGAAGTATTCCCTCCACCGATCCACAACATCCGCAGTCGAGGTCAGCAGAGCACCATCCCCACCATACACGGTGTTGACACTGCACTGCTTCCCCTTCCTGAGGCGGCGGATGGTGGTCCAGAATTGCTTCGAAGCCGTCCGGAAGTCTTTTTCCATGGCCTCCCCGAACTCCTCCCATGTCCGAGTTTTTGCCTCCGCGACCGCTGAAGCCGCACACCGCTTGGCCTGTCGGTACCTGTCTGCTGCCTCAGGAGTCCCATGAGCCAAAAGAACCCGATAGGACTCCTTCTTCAGCCTGACGGCATCCCTCACCGCCGGCGTCCACCAACGGGTTCTAGGATTACCGCCACGACAGGCACCAACCACCTTGCGGCCACAGCTCCAATCGGCCGCCTCGACAATAGAGGTACGGAACATTGTCCACTCGGACTCAATGTCCAGCACCTCCCTCGTGACATGTTCAAAGTTCTTCCGGAGGTGGGAATTGAAACTCTCTCTGACAGGAGACTCTGCCAGGCGTTCCCAGCAAACCCTCACAATGCGTTTGGGCCTGCCAGGTCTGTCCGGCATCCTCCCCCACCATCGCAGCCAACTCACCACCAGGTGGTGATCGGTAGAAAGCTCCGCCCCTCTCTTCACCCGAGTGTCCAAAACATGAGGCCGCAAATCCGATGACACAACTACAAAGTCGATCATGGAACTGCGGCCTAGGGTGTCCTGGTGCCAAGTGCACATATGGACACCCTTATGTTTGAACATGGTGTTTGTTATCGACAATCTGTGACGAGCACAAAAGTCCAATAACAGAACACCACTCGGGTTCAGATCCGGGCGGCCATTCTTCCCAATCACACCTCTCCAGGTTTCACTGTCGCTGCCAACATGAGCGTTGAAGTCCCCCAGTAGAACGAATGGACAGAATTTCTAGGCGCAGTCAGGGCGTTGAGGGGATCTGGTTTGGTGGCTGCAGGATTAGGTCACTGCTATTTGCAGATGATGTGGTCCTGATGGCTTCCTCCGGCCAAGATCTTCAGCTCTCACTGGATCGGTTCGCAGCAGAGTGTGAAGCGACTGGGATGGGAATCAGCACCTCCAAGTCCGAGTCCATGGTTCTCTCCCGGAAAAGGGTGGAGTGCCATCTCCGGGTTGGGGAGGAGATCTTGCCCCAAGTGGAGGAGTTCAAGTACCTCGGAGTCTTGTTCACGAGTGGGGGAAGAGTTGATCGTGAGATCGACAGGCGGATCGGTGCGGCGTCTTCAGTAATGCGGACGCTGTATCGATCCGTTGTGGTGAAGAAGGAGCTGAGCCGGAAGGCAAAGCTCTCGATTTACCGGTCGATCTACGTTCCCATCCTCACCTATGGTCAAGAGCTTTGGGTCATGACCGAAAGGACAAGATCGCGGGTACAAGCGGCCGAAATGAGTTTCCTCCGCCGAGTGGCGGGGCTCTCCCTTAGAGATAGGGTGAGAAGCTATGTCATTCGGAGGGAGCTCAAAGTAAAGCCGCTGCTCCTCCACATCGAGAGGAGCCAGATGAGGTGGTTCGGGCATCTGGTCAGGATGCCACCCGAACGCCTCCCTAGGAAGGTGTTTCGGGCACGTCCGACCGGTAGGAGGCCACGGGGAAGACCCAGGACACGCTGGGAAGACTATCTCTCCCGGCTGGCCTGGGAACGCCTCGGGATCCCCCGGGAGGAGCTGGACGAAGTGGCTGGGGAGAGGGAAGTCTGGGCTTCCCTGCTTAAGCTGCTGCCCCCGCGACCCGACCTCGGATAAGCGGAAGAAGATGGATGGATGGATGGAATTATTATTATTTTTTTTTAAAGGTGGTAGTGGTAGATTATTGGCATTGTGATATATGGTACTGTATTCTAGGGTTTTAAAAAGAACAACAATGTATACCGAACACAATACTGGATAAAACCCGAAACATGGATTTGTGACTTGTTCCACCCCTATTCAGTACCCTTCACAAAATATGACAAGGCAAAATAGACAGAGCTTCTACATAGTGCAGTGTTTCTCACATAATAGCAATTTATTTGTGGTGGTGGGGGCGTGGCTAGGGCTGTAGTGTATGGCGTTATTTGTGTCTTAATTTTGAGGACAGAAAAATATATTTTGCAAACACAGACATATTTTTTAAATAATTAAATTCAAGCGAAAATAAAAATATTGGAGCAAAAATAAATGTATTTTGTGCACAATAAAACTGCTAGCAGTAATTATTGAGTGTTATTATGTATAATAGCAAACCGATGCCCTCTCTCGCGCCTCTTCTCTTCCGCTCTGTCAACCTCTCCCCACTGCGCATTCAACTTTTTTTTTTTTTACACTCGTACAGATTTCTGCTGTGCGCTCGTGCAAATTTAGACACACTGTAACATATGTGTCAAAAAGGCAACCAGAGAACTACACAAATGTACGCGCTGACTGGTTGCTTGGTCTCCAATGAGATCGCTCTGAAAAACTGTTTAACATGGTGGCGTTATATGGAGCGGAAAGAGCGACTTTAAAATGCAAGTATAGCTTTATTTATTCCATTAAAACATCTAAAACCAGACATGTAAAGCTGAGGTGACAGTAGAGATACAAACGTGTTAAAGTACAAGACTTCAATATTGCTATTTCTATTGGTATTGGTATTGCTCCATTTGTAGTGAAAATATGTTCATTGTAATTTATCTTATTATTAATATTTACTTCACTAACTGCTTCTTTGTTATCACTTTTCATATCATATTTGTACATATCGTATTTGCTGATGTTGTTCTGTTTTTGTTGTTATTGTCTCTCTGTCTTATCCCCCTCTTGTCCTTGCAATTTCCGCCTCGGTTTTCCTTTTTTTCCTCTTTTTATCCCCTCCTGCTCCAGTCACGCTGCGCCAAACATGAATATAAATCCATTTAATAAAGTCAAATACAAATAAGGCTACAAGACAAGTATCCCACACTTCTCTTTTGTAAAGTAAATCTGCACGGCATCTACAGGGTGTTTACAAAGTGTGGGTACATGGTTAAACACACATCATTTATAATAAAACAATTTTATTCAATTCTAATGTTGATAAATAAAATTTTCAACACGATTTTTATGACTTTCGATGCATAATTTGATGCGCTTTGCAAAATGTATGTGAACTCGATGGAATAGGTCTGAATTGTCGCCGATTTCAGCACACTGACTCGTAATGCGTTCTCCCATGTGGTTTAAAACTGTAATCTCCATCGAGTAAACTTTCTCTTTCAGCATACCCCAGAAAAAAAAAAATCCAGGGAAGAAAGGTCTGGTGAACGAGGGGACCACTCCACATGACCTCTTCTTCCAATCCAGTGAGAAAAAGTGTCATTCGGCCAAACTCTAACAGTTGTAGCATAATGGGCAGGGGCCCCATCCTGCTGAAACCAGTCCGGAAGTCCCTCGCCTATGGGTTCAATTTGAGGCATCAATTTGTCTCTCAGCATGTTCAGATAAGTCTCACCCGTTACATGTTCATCACAGAAGAAAAGTCCTAGCACATGAGCTTTCCACAAACCACACCACACCATCACCTTTTGGCTGCGTTGCTGTTTGGATGGATGCACCTAATGTGGATTGCCTTGAGACCAGTATCTTCCTGTCTGTTGACTTCACCATAGCTTCATCACTGAACTACAAAGTCTTTAGTAAAATTGATATTTTCATCCAATTTATTCAAAAACCATTCGCACATCTGTACCCAGACTTTATGGACACCCTGTACATCAACAATATGATTTGCCTGGGTAGCTGGATAGGAAAAGAAAAAAGAAAAAGAAAAAGTACTCGACTTCTAACGTAATCTCCATACTTTTCGCTCCTCTCTTTACCCCGAGAGAGACCCCTATATTCAGCCACTGCAGACAGCTTCATGCCCAGAGCTTTTTTTTTAAGTTTTGAGGGTTAAAGCCTTACATATTTTTCTTTAAAATTTTGCACCTAAATAGTTTGACTTGTGTCTTATTATATTGTCTTTTGAATGTGTGACTATAATAGTTGACCTTTTTTTGCATAATTGACTATGATGATTTTTTTAAAGGCTAAAAAATGTTCTACAGATTGTCAAATTTGAGTTTAGTATCAACATATATATTTTTCTTGTTAGATTATATTGTTTTGCTCTATTTTTCTACAATGTAACAGGCTGCACTTGGTTTAGATATATATATATTATTTTGCCCTCACTGAAAGATGGATAGGTCAACGGTCCTTTAAACTGCACTTTTTATTTTACAAACCCCGTTTGCATATGAGTTGGGAAATTGTGTTAGATGTAAATATAAACGGAATACATTTAAGTCCCATCTTAAAACTCATTTGTATACTCTAGCCTTTAAATAGCCCCCCTGTTAGACCAGTTGATCTGCCGTTTCTTTTCTTCTCTCCTCTGCTCCCCTTTTCCTTGTGGAGTGGGGGGGCACAGGTCCGGTGGCCATGGATGAAGTGCTGGCTGTCCAGAGTTGGGACCCGGGGTGGACCGCTCGCCTGTGCATTGGCTGGGAACATCTCTGCGCTGCTGACCCGTCTCCACTCGGGATGGTGTCCTGCTGGCCCCACTATGGACTGGACTCTTACTATTACCGTATTTTCCGCACTATAAGGCGCACCTAAAAACCACTAATTTTCTCAAAAGCTGACAGTGCGCCTTATAACCCGGTGCGCTTTATTACGATTCATTTTCATAAAGTTTCGATCTCGCAACTTCGGTAAACAGCCGCCATCTTTTTTCCCGGTAGAACAGGAAGCGCTTCTTCTTCTACGCAAGCAACCGCCAAGGAAAGCACCCGCCCCCATAGAACAGGAAGCGCTTCTTCTTCTACTGTAAGCAACCACCCGCCCCCGGAAGAAGAAGAAAAAACACGCGGATATCACCGTACGTTTCATTTCCTGTTTACATCTGTAAAGACCACAAAATGGCTCCTACTAAGCGACAAGGATCCGGTTCATAAAAAGACGCAATCTCTCCATCCGCACACGGATTACTACCGTATTTCACAGCAACTGATATTCCTGTGAACCGCACTGTGGAACGGGAGCACGTACGGTGAATATTCGCACCACAGGGAATGAGAAGTCATCCTTCACTGTGGTTCTAGCTTGCCATGCTAACTTCCACCCATGGTGATATTCAAAAGGAAGACCTTGCCAAAAGAGACCTTTCCAGCCGGCGTCATCATAAAAGCTAACTCGAAGGGATGGATGGATGAAGAAAAGATGAGCGAGTGGTTAAGGGAAGTTTACGCGAAGAGGCCGGGTGGCTTTTTTCACACAGCTCCGAAGGCGAACACCTTCACTAAGACGGGCAGACAGCGCCGGACGACATACGCCAACATCTGCCAGTGGATCGTAAATGCCTGGGCAGATATTTCGGTCACAACTGTGGTCCGAGCTTTCCGGAAGGCAGGATTCACAGAACTACTGGACAACAACAGCGACACTGACTCCGATGACTTCGACGAGACGGAACCGGCCATTTTGGATCCCACGCTTGCGCAACTTTTCAATTCGGACACCGAAGACGAAGAATTTGAAGGATTTACGAATGAAGAATAACTTCAGAAGGTGAGCGCTATGTTTATTTTGTGTGTTGTGACATTAACGTTCGAGCAACATTATGTTGCTATTGCTCTACACCATTTTGAATTTTACTATGTTTGTGATTGCACATTTGCGTACATTTTGGGACAGAGTTGTTAGAACGCTGGTTTTCAATATATTATTAAAGTTTGACTGAACTATCTGACTGTTTTTTTGACATTCCCTTTAGCGCAGCGTAGGCGCGGCTTATAATCCGGGGCGGCTTATTGGTGGACAAAGTTATGAAATATGTAATTCATTGAAGGTGCGGCTAATAATCCGGTGCGCCTTATAGTGCGGAAAATACGGTATGTTGGATCCACTATGGACTGGACTCTCACAATATTATGTCAGACCCACTCGACATCCATTGCTTTCGGTCTCCCCTAGAGGGGGGGGGGGGGTTACCCACATATGCGGTCCTCTCCAAGGTTTCTCATAGTCATTCACATCGACGTCCCACTGGGGTGAGTTTTTCCTTGCCCTTATGTGGGCTTTGTACCGAGGATGTCGTTGTGGCTTGTGCAGCCCTTTGAGACACTTGTGATTTAGGGCTATATAAATAAACATTGATTGATTGAATACAATGATTTGCAAATAATTTTCAACCCATATTCAGTTGAACATGCTACAAAGACAACATATATGATGTTCAAACTGATAAAAAATTTTTTTTTTTACAAATAATCATTAACTTTAGAATTTGATGCCAGCAACACGTGACAAAGAAGTTGGGAAAGGTGGCAATAAATACTGATAAAGTTGAGGAATGCTCATCAAACACTATTTGGAACATCCCACAGGTGAACAGGCAAATTGGGAACAGGTGGGTGCCATGATTGGGTATAAAAGTAGATTCCATAAAATGCTCATTCACAAACATGGATGGGGCGAGGGTCACCACTTTGTCAACAAATGCGTGAGCAAATTGTTGAACAGTTTAAGAAAAACCTTTCTCAGCCAGCTATTGTAAGGAATTTAGGGATTTCACCATCTACGGTCCGTAATATCATCAAAGGGTTCAGAGAATCTGGAGAAATTACTGCACGTAAGCAGCTAAGCCTGTGATCTTCGATCCCTCAGGCTAGGGATGTTCCGATCCAGGTTTTTGCACTTCCGATCCGATACCGATGTTGTTTTTGCACTTCCGATCCGATACCGATACTAGGCCTATCATGTATTAAAGTTTAAAGTTATTTAGCCTACTTAGTTGTGAGATTCATGTTGAAAATGGTTACAGTACTCTTGATAACAACTAGCCAGCTGAATTAGGTGAGTTTGAATAATACACAATGGTTGGTAACAAGAAACTGACCGGTTTATTCAAGGATAAACACAACATAGACAAAATTATACATGACAAACAGAAATGGCATCATTGAACTAGGGCTGGGGGATATGGCCTTTTTTTAATATCGCGATATTTTAAGGCCATATCGCGATACACGATATATATCCCGATATTTTGCCTTAGCCTTGAATTAACACTTGATGCATATAATCACAGCAGTTTGATGATTCTATGTGTCTATATTAAAACATTCTTGTTCATACTGCATCAATATATGCTTTTTTTAAACTTTCATGCAGAGAACGAAATCACAACTAAAAAAAAATCACTATATTTTTCATACGGTGTTGATCTGGAAATGTTTGCCTCGGCATTTGATGGTGTGGGCGTGTGGCACTGAATGGAGGTGTTGACGTGCGGAGTTTCAAACACTTTTCATTCTCTAGCAGGGGACTTTTCAAATGATTCTACACATTAGCAGTAATGCTACTTTTTATAGCAACGCTTTAGCTCCACACTTGGCAAATTACAGTTGTCTGTTCGACATATTCCCACTTAAAGCCAAACCATCGCCAGACGATGGACCCCCTGCTGTTTTTTGGGGGGAATTAATTAATTCTTCCTTCATTCGTATTACCACTTGCACGCAATGTTCCCTCTAATTGTTCATTTGTCTGAGCAAACACAAAAACTCCCTGAGCAGTCAGTGGAGCACATGTGAGCAACATCACACGTGGCAATACCAGCAGCACACCTGTCTCAAACCAATCTTTTATAATAACACTCAAATGAGGAGTAATTTTCAAGAGATTATTTTGTAATATTAGTGATTTGGCCCACTTGTAATGAAAATAAAAGAAATCTTGTTTTTCATAAGCTATGGATTAGTATTGTACAATATGTCTGGGTGGGGGTCCTGCTTTGGAAATCATTTGTACCCCTTTCAGAGATCACATTTAGTTCCCCTTAAACATCCTCATGTTGCACAATGAAATGTAAGCGTAGGATGAAGTGTGCATTCCTGTAACTTTCTCTAGTAACAGCATTTCATGATTAATATCAATAAAGTAACATTAATAATAAATGACAGTAGATTAAGCACACATATGACTGAGGAGTAATAGTGTAAATTTGTGTGGTGTTTGAGTTGTCCGACTTTTTGTGTGGCCATAAACGCACCAGTGGCTTAGTGGTATGCGTGTTGGAGACAGATGACAAGTTGGTTTTGGCCTGGTTTGTACGGCAGAAAATGACTAGTTTTTCGAGATAAAAGTGTTTTTCTCATGTTTTTGGTGTGGTTATGGCCGAATATAAACAGTTTTGCTCAATAAAGTGATCGATATAATTCCTGTCCTCGAAGCATCTCGATAGACGTTACAATAATTGAAAGGTGTTCAAACGGTGTTGACGAACACCGTTAGGGCCGCTTGTTGTCACTGTCACTCAAAGTTGCATTGCAAAATTACACAGAATAAATGTGTTTATTTTGTTTAGAATTCAGATGGGATTTGATTTGGTGCGTGGCATATATTTGCTGTGCGCAGAGGACGCTTGAGCAGTGCGCAATTGCGCAGGCGCGCACCTTAGAGGGAACGTTGCTCGCACGGCTGTGCTAGCATCACAGCTAAGGTTAGCCATGCTGCTACCTCTCTGCTCAAGGAGGGTGTATACGTATGTGACGTATGACGTGATAGTATGTGACGTGTGTAAGAAGGTGCGCTTGTTGTCTGTGAGAAGGACAGACAGAAAAGAGTGAGAAAATCCTGTAGTGTAATGCCAGCAGCTAAAAGCAACTGCGTGAGAACGTATACTCCAATATCACGATATAGTCATTTTCTATATCGCACAGAGACAGCTGACATTTTTACCGGTAAATTTTAATTCACATGGCTGTCTTAAGGGTTAGGACACAAACCTGTGGATGTGTTGACGGTGTGCTGGAAAATGAGGAACGCAAATTAGGGAGCAGCAGAAAAGTGGAATGTATTATTTAAATCGGTGCGTTGAAAAACACGGACCGGAATTTTTTAAAACTGGATCTGGATCGGCATTTTCCCATGCCTTGCCGATACGCATTTTTTGGCAAATATCGGCGGCCGATCTGATCCAAATATCGGATCGGGACAACCCTACCCCAGGCTGTACTGCATCAACAAGCGACATCAGTGTGTAAAGGATATCACCACATGGGCTCAGGAACACTTCAGAAACCCACTGTCAGTATCTACAGTCGGTCGCTACATCTGTAAGTGCAAGTTAAAACTCTCCTATGCAAGGCGAAAACCGTTTATCAACAACACCCAGAAACGCCGTCGGCTTCGCTGGGCTTTAGCTCATCTAAGATGGACTGATACAAAGTGGAAAAGTGGTCTGTGGTCTGACGAGTCCACATTTCAAATTGTTTTTGGAAACGGTGGACGTCGTGTCCTCCGGACCAAAGAGGAAAAGAACCATCCGGATTGTTATAGGCGCAAAGTGTAAAAGCCAGTATCTGTGATGGTATGGGGGTGTATTAGTGCCCAAGACATGGGTAACTTACACATCTGTGAAGGCACCATTAATGCTGAAAGGTACATACAGGTTTTGGAGCAATATATGTTGCCATCCAAGCAACGTTACCATGGACGCCCCTGCTTATTTCAGCAAGACAATGCCAAGCAACGTGTTACATCAACGTGGCTTCATAGCAAAAGAGTGCGGGTACTAGACTGGCCTGCCTGTAGTCCAGACCTGTCTCCCATTGAAAATGTGTGGCGCATTATGAAGCCTAAAATACCACAACGGAGACCCCCGGACTGTTGAACAACTTAAGCTGTACATCAAGCAAGAATGGGAAAGAATTCCACCTGAGAAGCTTAAAGAATGTGTCTCCTCAGTTCCCAAACGTTTACTGAGTGTTGTTAAAAGGAAAGGCCATGTAACACAGTGGTGAACATGCCCTTTCCCAACTACTTTGGCACGTGTTGCAGCCATGAAATTCTAAGTTAATTATTATTTGCAAAAAAAAAATAAAGTTTATGAGTTTGAACATCAACTATGTTGTCTTGTAGTGCATTCAATTGAATATGGGTTGAAAAGGATTTGCAACTCATTGTATTCCGTTTATATTTACATCAACACAATTTCCCAACTCATATGGAAACGGGGTTTGCATTTTGCCTATCGTTCACAACCATTGTGAGAGACAAGAACACACGTCTTTTTTTTCTTTTTTTTAAAGATAAAGAAAACGCTAGCAAAATGTTTCTAATGGGAGTCACTGTTGCAGCCTTCAAAGTCCTCTAAAACAACTTCAAAACACTTCATCAACATTTTACATACACGCACCACACTGCAAGTATATATATATATATATATATATATATATATATAATGTAAAATCAGACATGTTTATAACAATATGTAATATGTACAATATTTACCATACTTTGGTAATTTTAAGCAATACTGTAACTTCTTTCTTCGGCGCATGTATTTCCATTTCCATAGCAGCTTTTGACTTCTGGCAACAAACATGTGTTCCTACTTCTGGAAACAATTGCAAATGTGTTTTAATCATGGCAGACTTGGTAACAGAAAACAAAGACGACTATTTTTGGACAAATGAGGATCCACAACCTTATCTTTTTTTAACCTGAATATACGGAGGATGGACTGCTGATTGTAGAACCAGCACAAACAAAGAGTGCGGGAGGTCGGCGCAACTTGGTCACGCAGCAAATGTGGAACTTTGAGCCAAACTATGCTGAGTTAATGGTGTGCTTACCCAAACTCAACTGCAAACGTACCCATCTTGACCAAACAAACAACTGTTCATCAGTAAGTCACTATAATATTATTCATGGTAAATGCAGCACATCACCGTACACTACAGTACATACGCTGTCAAGCTAGCTGTGTACAAACAAAACATGAAATGTGGGTTAATACTTTACAGACACTGCAATATGTTTGTTCATGTTTTTCAGTCAGTACAGATAGTTGTCCTATTGCATTGTTTTGTGCATTACAAACTAAAAAGCCATTTAGTTGTTGACGCAGTTGCTAGCTTACTTCTTGCCATAGCTCGCAAGCTTACGGCTAATCGTAGCATGGCGATGTGTTCCTCTGCTTGCAAAACAGTTCCTCAGTGTTCACTCTTACAATATCAATGTTGCTGCGGCTTGGTTGTTATACAGGTTACGGAACGTAGTTGAAGTATTGTTGGCAGTTTTTAGATGCATTTTCAAAGTTATTTAGAGGCAGAATGCATTGCTCCCATTAGCTGCATTGCTAGCCACTTAGGAGATAATTACTACAAGTTAGAAGGCAAAAAAAACCCTCTGTCTTCTCGTCTCTCTTAAGAGTTGTAAACGATAGGCAAATGTCCCCCCAAAAAGTGCAGTTTTTCTTTAACTTAAAGATGGAAAAAACTTCCAACTTCCATCCATCCATGTTCTACCACTTATTCCCTTCCGGGTCGCGGGGGGCGCTGGAGCCTATCTCAGCTACAATCGGGCGGAAGGCGGGGTACACCCTGGACAAGTCGCCTTCTCATCACAGGGCCAACACAGATAGACAGACAACATTCACACTCACATTCACACACTAGGACCAATTTAGTGTTTCCAACTTGAGGTTGTTTATTAATAGTCTCCACAATGAAGGTACTGTAAGCACACAAAGGAATACACGTTAATACACAAAGTGCCCATACATGTAGGAATCATGTTAAATAGGCTGCCATAAGTAAGTTAATGCATGGAAAACACTATAGTGAAAACACAATACTGCGTAACAATTAACCCCATAGAAAAAATCCCATGATCCTTACATGAGGGTAAATCCTGCTCCCTGCAATCTAAATCAAAACATTGGCAGGATTGCATTCAACACCTCTGGAAAAAAAAAAAAGTTGATACCACCTTCCCTGGCATTGCCTCATCACACACACACACGGAAACGCACGCATGCACGCACGCAGGCATATTTCTCTGCTCGCTGTAAAGCTAATCTTTTACGACAGAGATCAAGAGTGGGGATTAATGAGGAGGAATTCAATATTGCACAGTTTTGGGTTCAGGTTATTTTCATATCATAGGATAATACCCGAGCATAATATGTAGACATAATTTTCAAGAGGAATATGATGAAAAACAGAGTCAAAAGTAAATACATGTTAAGCACCTGTCAAGTAATCATTTACTACACACAGTGTATATTACAGTTGACATAGCAGGCTTCAGTGGTGAAATCTTAACAGATTGGGATTGGCATACCTGATGTATTATGTAGTTTCGCTGTGATGAAGCAATGGGAGCCAAATAGATTTTGCTATTTGGCAACAACAAGCGAAACACTCCAGTATCATATTCGGATGAATAAGTTGTCAGCCTTAAAGGGGAACTGCACGTTTTTGTTTGTTTTTTTGCCTATCATTCACAATTTTTATTTAAGACAATACCACATATGTTTTTCTTTTTTAATGCATCCTAAATAGTAAATAAATGCGATCAAAAGTCTGCTGACAACTGAGCCTATGGGAGTCACTCTATTCTGCCTGTGAAGCCCTTAAAGAATCAGGGTTTCCCGCAGCGCTTTGTCGTTAAGGCGGCCGCCTTAACAACAAAAGAGCCACCGCCTAAACTAACGTCTTAACAAGATCTCCAGCCACACGTGCGCATTTGAAAAAAACTCTCTCTGTCCCCAAGCAAACGCATACACTGAGTGTCATACGCATGCCAAAATACTGGGGGCGCAGTAGCCTCGGACTTCAGACCATTTTAGCCAATCAGAAACATCCAAAACTCATTCCCGGAGGCGGCATATAACAAAAATGGTGGGTCACGGCAAGAAAGAATTACAAACCCTGTTTCCATATGAGTTGGGAAATTGTGTTAGATGTAAAAATTAACGGAATACAATGATTTGCAAATCATTTTCAACTCATATTCAGTTGAATATGCTACAAAGACAACATATTTGATGTTCAAACTGATAAACATTTTTTTTTTTGCAAATAACCATTAACTTTAGAATTTGATGGCAGTAACACATGACAAAGAAGTTGGGAAAGGTGGCAATAAATACTGATAAAGTTGAGGAATGCTCATCAAACACTTATTTGAAACATCCCACAGGTGAACAGGCAATTTGGGAACAGGTGGGTGCCATGATTGGGTATAAAAGTCGATTCCATGAAATGCTCAGTCATTCACAAACAAGGATGGGGCGAGGGTCACCACTTTGTCAACAAATGCGTGAGCAAATTTTTGAACAGTTTAAGAAAACCCTTTCTCAACCAGCTATTGCAAGGAATTTAGGGATTTCACCATCTACGGTCTGTAATATCAAAGGGTTCAGAAAATCTGGAGAAATCACTGCATGTAAGCAGCTAAGCCCGTGACCTTCGATCCCTCAGGCTGTACTGCATCAACAAGCGACAACAGTGTGTAAAGGATATCACCACATGGGCTCAGGAACACTTCAGAAACCCACTGTCAGTAACTACAGTTGGTCGCTACATCTGTAAATGCAAGTTAAAACTCTCCTATGCAAGCCGAAAACCGTTTATCAACAACACCCAGAAACGCCGTCGGCTTCGCTGGGCCTGAGCTCATCTAAGATGGACTGATGCAAAGTGGAAAAGTGTTCTGTGGTCTGACGAGTCCACATTTCAAATTGTTTTTGGAAACTGTGGACGTCGTGTCCTCCGGACCAAAGAGGAAAAGAACCATCCGGATTGTTATAGACGCAAAGTTGAAAAGCCAGCATCTGTGATGGTATGGGGGTGTATTAGTGCCCAAGACATGGGTAACTTACACATCTGTGAAGGCGCCATTAATGCTGAAAAGTACACACAGGTTTTGAAGCAACATATGTTGCCATCGAAGCAACGTTACCATGGACACCCCTGCTTAGTTACATCAACGTGGCTTCATAGTAAAAGAGTGCGGGTACTAGACTGGCCTGCCTGTAGTCCAGACCTGTCTCCCATTGAAAATGTGTGGCGCATTATGAAGCCTAAAATACCACAACGGAGACCCCCGGACTGTTGAACAACTTAAGCTGTACATCAAGCAAGAACGGGAAAGAATTCCACCTGAGAAGCTTAAAAAATGTGTCTCCTCAGTTCCCAAACGTTTACTGAGTGTTGTTAAAAGGAAAGGCCATGTAACACAGTGGTGAACATGCCCTTTCCCAACTACTTTGGCACGTGTTGCAGCAATGAAATTCTAAGTTATTTATTATTTGCCAAAAAAAGAAAAAAAAGTATGAGTTTGAACATCAAATATCTTGTCTTTGTAGTGCATTCAATTGAATATGTGTTGAAAAGGATTTGCAAATCATTGTATTCCGTTTATATTTACATCCAACACCATTTCCCAACTCATATGGAAACGGGTTTTGTATATAAAACCTTAAAAAGGTGTATGACAGGCGGCAGGATGGGGAAGGGGGTGGGTGGGTGTAAGGAACGGTGTAACTCGGCCTGTCGCCATCATGTCTCCATCATCGCTTGATGTTATCCATCCATCCATTTTCTACCGCTTATTTCCTTTGGGGTCGCGGGGGCGCTGGAGCCTATCTCAGCTACAATCGGGCGGAAGGCGGGGTACACCCTGGACAAGTCGCCACCTCATCGCAGGGCCAACACAGATAGACAGACAACATTCACACTTGATGTTAGTTTGTCTAAATTGTCAGACGAGTAACGTTAGCTGCGGTGCGAGTGGTAATACGAGAGAAATAAGGTGCAAATCTGGTAACAAATGAAGGAAGAATTAATTCCCAAGAAAAACAGCAGAGGGTCCATCGTCTGGCTGTGGTTTGGCTTCAAGTGGGAATATGTCGAACAGACAACCGTCAAGTGTGGGGCAAAACCATTGCTACAAAAAGTAGCATTACTGCTAATTTGTAGCATCATTTGAAAAGTCACCCGCTAGAGAATGAAGAGTGCTTACTCCGCATGTCAACATCTCCGTTCGGTGCCACACCAACAAAATGCCGAGGCAACCATTTCCACATCAACACCGTATGAAAAAAATAGTCAACAACAGAAGGAGATAATGTCCGCAGGAACCTACCACATAGCGAAGGACATACACTATTTGATTTCCTATTATGCAGCTCATTTTTATTTGACAGTTATTGAAATATCTTGTGTGACATCAAGCACAAAAGTGCACTTTGTTTTAAACTATTGTAGTGGCGTTCTGTACAAAAAGTGTACTTTAATTTATTGTTGTTTTGATATGTCATCTTAGTGACCTCATGCACAAAAGTGCACTCATAGTTTGTTTTAAAATGTCTCTGACAATCTTGCACTTTCTGTTTTGAAATGTCATTAATGTTTGTGCCACTGCTTAATAACGGTTTAATAAATACAGTTTTGGTCAATTGACTTAGTTGTGATTTCCCTCTCTGCATGAAAGTTTAAAATGAGCTTATATTAATGCAGTATGAACAAGAATGTTTTAATGTAGACATAAAGAATCATCATACTGGTGTGGTTATATGCATCAAGTGTTAATTCAAGGCTAAGGCAAAATATCGAGATATTTATCGTGTATTGTGATATGGCCTAAAAATATTGATACATTAATAAAAGGCCATATCGCCCAGCCCTACAACACACAAAGACAAAGATATGTTTCAAAGGGCCAACTTGTTTCAGGCCAGAACAAATTGACACAACCTTTTTAAATAGCTGCAACATATCGCCCAGCCCTAATTCAAGTCACAAAATCTAAATGGAGTATTGCTGGCAGTTTTTGGATGATTATTTATTGGGTTTTATGGGTGGAATAGAGAACCTGCCTTTAGCTCCATTCTTAGCAAACTTTTATTTATGTTTATTTACGAGTTAAAAAGCATTAAAAAAATTAATCTGTCGTCTTGTCTTTCTTAATGATTGTGAACGATAGGCAAAGGCAAAAAAAAACATACAGTTCGCCTTTAACGGATGCCCTTGATGTAGAAACATCAAGGAAAATGTAAAATAAGTTGGGTCGGTGTATAACAATATTAAGAAAAAGTTTATATTCCTAAGAGAATTTGATATGTTATTGAATAGTGTCGGAAATAACAGTAATCAAACAACACAAAATAATAAATATAAACAAAAAGTATTATTAATAATAAATAAATATTTTAAACTTCTATTAAACTCAGTTATCATGTCTAACCTTAACGTTGCTGTGTAAAGCCGGGTGTTGATCCCGGCGTTGCACTATATAGGATTTATTTGACCCTTTACCTGTTTTCTTTTAGCAGGATTGACAAATGGGTTGGTCATTTTTTTATGTACCCAAAACGTTCCCACACTGCCAACTTCAGCGTTTTTTTTAGGTGGGAAAAGTTTGCTGCTTTGTCCTGCTGCAATTTCTAAGCCAATGTTGCATATTAGCACGTCTCTCGATACATGTTTATAAGCGCTTGCACCCTTGGTGTAACTTTGTTTACATTCCATGCAGGTTGTGCCAAAAATAGTTACCATCATAATGTCTGTTTATAGAGAGCGAGGAGGACTGAAACACACATTGTGTTGTGGAGCATTTGCGATTAAATAACCGTTTTTAATCATGGTTAATAGTAAAACTGGTTAATCGTTGCATCCCTAATCCACACACCGACGGAAAATGGTTAGGTGTTAAAGGAAAACTGCACTTCTTTTTTATTTATTTTGCCCCTTATCCACAATCCTTATGTGAGACAAGTTTTTCCTTTTTCTGTGTGTTCTAGATAGTATAAAACTGCTAGCATGAGGTGGTCAACAATGCAGGTAAAGGTTTTTTTTTGTATTTCACCTATAAAGCGCTTATAACGATCCATTTACATGCTGTGACCTGCATATCACCGTATTTTCCGCACTTAGCCGCACCTAAAAACCACAAATTTTCTCAAAAGCTGACAGTGCGGCTTATAACCCGGTGCGCTTTATATATGGATTAATATTAAGATTCATTTTCATAAAGTTTAGGTCTCGCAACTACGGTAAACAGCCGCCATCTTTTTTCCCCGTAGAAGAGGAAGCGCTTCTTCTTCTATGGTAAGCAACCGCCAAGGTAAGCACCCGCCCCCATAGAAGAGGAAGCGCTTCTTCTTCTACTGCAAGCAACCACCAAGGTAAGCACCCGCCCCTGTAGAAGAAGAAGCGCGCGGATATTACGTTTCATTTCATTTGTGTGTTTACATCTGTAAAGACCACAAAATGGCTCCTATTAAGAGACACGCGTACAACGCAGAATTCAAACTCAAGGCAATAAGTCACGCAGTAGAACACGGAAATAGAGCAGCAGCAAGAGAATTGAACATAAATGAATCAATGGTGCGTAGGTAGAGGAAGCAACAAGATGACCTGCGCCACTAAGACAGGGAGACAGCACCGGACGACATACGCCAACATCTGCCAGTGGATTGTAAATGCCTGGGCGGATATATCGGTCTCAACTGTGGTCCGAGCTTTCCGGAAGGCAGGATTCACGGAACTGCTGGACAACAACAGCAACATTGACTCTGATGACTTCGACGAGATGGAGCAGGCCATTTTGGATGCCGTATTCGCCCAACTTTTTAATTCAGACACTGAAGAAGAATTCGAGGGATTTATGGATGAGGAATAATTTCAGAAAGTGAGCTTTAAATGTTTATTTTGTGTGTTGTGTGACATTAACGTTCGAGCAACGTTGAGTTATTGATGTTGCTATTGCTCTGCACTAATTTGAGTGTTACTATTTTTGTGATTGCACATTTGCACATTACATTTTGGGGGTGAACAGAGTTGTTAGAACGCTGGTTTGTAATATATTATTAAAGTTTGACTGACCTATCTGACTGTTTTTTTGACATTCCCTTTAGCGCAGCGTAGGCGCGGCTTATAACCCGGGGCGGCTTATAGGTGAACAAAGTTTTGAAATATGCCATTCATTGAAGGTGCGGCTAATAACCCGGGGCGGCTTATAGTGCGGAAAATACGGTAACTAGTTCTGGGCGATATGGCCTAAAAATAAAACCTCCGATTTTTTTCACCAAAAATTCAATTTACAATTTTCCCCCTACTTTTTAAAGAAACCAATGAATACAAATGACAGATATAATTCAAACCAAATGTTGCTTGTATTTGATGATAAACTAGTATTTTTAAATGACACTGCATCTTACTTTTAGCAAAATTCTAAGTTTGTATAATGGGTTTTATAGACCAGATATAAAAATTAATAATTAATAAATTGTACTCTTTATGCAATCATTTTCTAAGAAAAAAATTAAATGGTTACTCTGGGAGGCAATACTTTTGTATTGAATAAAATATAAATGTATAAAAATGTAGCATTGTACATTGTATGGAGGTAACGGTTAACGGTATAATGATAAACCGCGGTAAAATCCAGGACGGTTAGTAATACCGTAAAATGTTTTATTGTCAAAAAACTGTCATTTATTAATGCATTTTAGGCAACATTGCTCACTTCCTGGAAACGCAGCAGCAGCCGCGCCTCCGAAGATGGCGTATGCGCACTAGCGCTATTTGCAATGGTGGAAAACAACACAGGGACCTAGCTCTTGAGATTTTGCCCTCGTAGTAAACTGACAAAATCTGAAGTCTGGACGTATTTTGGATTGGTAAAGCGTGCTGAGGGTAAATTAATTGAGAATAGTCAGCCAATCACCAGAAAATGCCGGAAAAAAGTCCACGCGAAAGGAGGCAACACTTCAAACATTTGAGCCAACTCTGGAACCACTACCCACTGCTCCACGTCGAGTGCAAGGCAAGTCAACTTGTAGCTAAATGCATGATGGAAAGTGTTAAAAAAAATTTAATACGTCATTGTTTTTCTGTCAAACGTTCTTATAGTTACCGTACACTTAATTGTTACATAAAGCTTCTTGGTATTGGGCGCTATCTGCAAGAGCGAGAAGTGTGTGTACACAACACATACTGTAGCAAAGCAAAATGTACTTCTGTTTATGTGTTTTGTGCTGTTAACAACCGCTGCTACTTTACGTTAATTTTAAAACTTCATGTTAAAAACAAATCCCAGCAGAAACACTGCAACATGTTTTGTTTTTACAAGTGTAGCATTAGGGTTTGTGTCTCAGTCAGATAATACCAATAATAATGAGCATCTAATAGAAATAATAATACATTTGATTTCCCCTAATTTACAGAGTGGGTGTACTGTGGGAAAGTTCAATGCCAAAACTATAGTACATCATTATCTACCAACATCACACATAGGGCTGGGAGATATGGCCTTTTATTAATATATCTGATAACAAATGAAGGAATAATTAATTCCTAAGAAAAACAGCATGGGGTCCATCGTCTGGCGGTGGTTTGGCTTCAAGCGAGAATATGTCAAACAAGTATGTGGCAAAAGCGTTGTTACAAAAAGTAGCACCTACTGCTAATTTGTAGCATCATTTGAAAAGTCACCAGCGAGAGAATGGATAGTGCTTGAAACTTCGCATGTCAACATCTACGTTCGGTGCCACACCAACAAAATGCCGAAGCAACCTTTTCCACATCAACACCGTATGAAAAAATTTGTCAACAACAGAATGAGATAACGTCCGCATTGCCCTACCACATAGCAAAGGATATACACTATTTGATTTCCTATTATGCAGCTCATTTCTTTTTGACAGTTAATTCTGTACAAAAAGTGCACTTTAATTTAGTGTTGTTTTGATATGTCATCTTAGTGACCTCATGCACAAAAGTGCACTAATAGCTTGTTTTAAAATGTCTGACAATCTTGCACTTTCTGTTTTGAAATGACATGAATGTTTGTGCCACTGCTTAATAACTGTTTAATAAATACAGTTTTGGTAAATTGACTTAGTTGTGGTTTCCCTCTCTGCATGGAAGTTTAAAATGAGCATATATTAATGCAGTATGAAAAAGAATGTTTTAATGGAGACACATAATCATCATACTGCTGTGATTATATGCATTAAGTGTTCATTCAAGGCTAAGGCAAAATATCGAGATATATATCGTGTATTGTGACATGGCTTAAAAATATTGAGATATTAATAAAAGACCATATCGCCCAGCCCTAGTCTACATTAAAACATTCTTGTTCATACTGCATTAATATATGCTAATTTTAAACTTTCATGCAGAGAGGGAAATCACAAATAATTCAATTTACCACAACTGTATTTATTAAATAGTTATTAAGCAGTGGCACAAACATTCATGTCATTTCTAAAACAGAAAGTGCAAGATTGTCAGAGACATTTTAAAACAAGTTATTAGTGCACTTTTACACATTTCTCAAGTCAAGAACTATAGAAATGATCCCTGAAAGTTAAAGTGCACTTTTTGTACAGAACGCCACTACAATAGTTTAAAACAAATAAAGTGCACTTTTGTGCATGTCACACAAGATATTTCAATAACTTCATCCATCCATCCATTTTCTACCGCTTATTCCCTTCGGGGTTGCGGGGGCTCTGGAGCCTATCTCAGCTACAATCGTGCGGAAGGCGGGGTACACCCTGGACAAGTCGCCACCTCATCGCGATAACTGTCAAATAAAAATGAGCTGCATAATAGGAAATCAAATAGTGTACCGTATTTTTCGGAGTATAAGTCACACCGGAGTATAAGTCGTACCTGCCGAAAATGCATAATAAAGAAGGAAAAAAACATTTATAAGTTGCACTGGAACCCGGCCAAACTATGAAAAAAACTGCGACTTATAGTCCGAAAAATATGGTATGTCCTTCGTTATGTGGTAGGTTACTGCGGACGTTATCTCCTTCTGTTGTAGACTATTTTTTTCATACGGTGTTGATCTGGATTTTGTTGGAGATGTTGACATGCGGAGTTTCAAGCACTCTTCATTCTCTAGCGGGTGACTTTTCAAGTCACTTTTCAAGTCATGCTACAAATTAGTCGTGCTGCTACTTCTAGTAGCGATGCTTTTGCCGCATATTTGACATATTACGGTTGTCTGTTCAACATCTTCACGCTTGAAGCCAAACCACCGCCAGACGATGGACCCCGTGCTGTTTTTCTTGGGAATTAATTATTCTTCCTCCATTTGTTACCAGATTGGCACCTTCTCTATATCGTATTACCACTCGCACCTCTCTGCTAGCACCACCTGCTACAGCTAACGTTACCCATTCCGCTCACTCTCTGCTCCGCGAGAGCGTCCGTGCAACCCTACTAATAGACAAAGTTAGAAATCACACAGCATTTTGTAGCGTTCATACCATGTATGAATAAGTCCAACATTGTCTTTATTGGCTAAATGCTAAATTTGTGGACCCAGCCAGATGTATAGAATTGTTGTGCCACCATACTTACTCTAACGTACTGCTACTCTAGAGTAGAATTAGTTTGGTCGACCAGATAGCTTGAAAATTCCACTTTAGTGATTGTTCAGAATCAGAATCAATGTTAATAGCCAAGTATGTTGAGCACTCAAGGAATTTGACTTGGTAACTAATGATTAATTTGATAATCGATTAATCTGTCGATTATTACTTCGATTAATCGTTTAATAATCGGATAAAAGAGACAAACTACATTTCTATCCTTTCCAGTATTTTATTGAAAAAAAACAGCATACTGGCACCATGTTCTGGACATTGGGGATGCAGCATACACCAATAATAACACAGAAATGTGACTCATCAGATCAGAACTGAATCAGATATTGTACACGTTTCTGTTGTGAATAATAAATGATTCATTTTAGGCTGCCTCTGAATAATACCATGAAATATTCCAGCACCTTCATAACGTTTAGTTATACTAAAGCGTCACTCAAATCTAAATAAATGTATATAGCTTTATCGGGCCCGGCTACATTGATCCATTATGACACAAACCTGAGATATTTCTGTCCGTTACGTTTATTTCGAAATTGGTAACTGTGCGTTTTTTCTCTCAAAACAGAGTCAAATGTGCCGGAGACACATTATCAGACCCGCGTTGCAACAAAGGCATAACGTTAACATTACTCACAAAAAAGCTGAACTCATGAATGCCTGTTGCCACTATGGACTTAAAAAGTTACGTACTGTGAGTTCTTCCCTTCATCCATGGCTCCAACATGTTTCCTTTTCAGGTGCTCCTGAAGCAATGTTGTACTTCCGTGCCATTTTGCAGGAAACGGTCTTCTTTGAAGTCTTTAAAGTGAAGTGTTCCCACACTTTTGACGACTTAGGTCGTACACTTTTCTCAATTGAAGCAATAACCTCAAGATGTTTCTCCGCTAAACTATCCGTACTGTTTTCCTGCGCCATTTTTCGAATGTTTCCAGCAAAGGAGACGGCGTGGTCATGTGAGCTGCACATGACACATCATTGGCTAGCTTACCTCCACCTCATGAGACGTAGCCTCAGCGCCGCCCTGGCGCTGTTTTGTACTGTTTTTGTACTTATTTTGATTATTGTTTCTCAGCTGTTTGTAAATGTTGCAGTTTATAAATAAAGGTTTATAAAACAAAAAATTAAAAAAATAAACTTTTTTTTTTTTTTTAAGTCTCCGCGCATGCACATAGCATAGTTCCAACGAATCGATGACTAAATTAATCGCCAACTATTTTGTTAATCGATTTTAATCGATTAGTTGTTGCAGCCCTAATACACACACACAAAAAAGACCAACTTAACAACTACGAGAGAGCACAGTACCGCGGCGGCCATCTGCGGCGCCATCGTGGTATGAAACAAGAGGGAAACAAAGTAAAATAAAATACATTACAAGAACAGGCACCTGGGGATAGGTTGATTGGCAACACTAAAATTGGCCCTAGTGTGTGAATGTGAGTGTGAATGTTGTCTGTCTATCTGTGTTGGCCCTGCGATGAGGTGGCGACTTGTCCAGGGTGTACCCCGCCTTCCGCCCGAATGCAGCAGAGATAGGCTCCAGCGACCCCCCGCGACTCCGAAAGGGACAAGCGGTAGAAAATGGATGGATGGATGGAACCCAGACCTGATGCAACCAGCTGCCACGTCAAAGGCGCTCTCTCTACATACAGCTACGAAAATAACACAATGAAATTCAAAACAAAGACCAATAAATATTACAAGTTGCTCTTATTATGAATCATGTAAATGTTTTGGAAAGTATTTTTTAAGAGTGAAAGGATGCACTCCATTACATTCTGCCACTAACCCTCTAAAATATGCACAAATCTGCCCTACTAAACGCGATTAAACAGGAGCCATATTGAATGTTTGGACTTCCATCTTAGAACATGAAGTAAGAGGGGGGTGGGCCTCTAAGTCACGTGATAGCGACCGAGTATTTACTTGCAAGAGGAGCAATTGCAAGAATAAAATGACATGTCTTTGTTACACGAATAAGGTCGTGAGTGGGTGAGTGTAAGTTTGATTAGCTTGAGCCCTTAAAATATTATTTTTCTATTATGAATACATGGTGTTTACGTGACGTCACACATCCGGGTTATCCCGGGTCATCCGCCATCTTAGGAGGCAAACAAAACACACCTGGCCTAGTTGACACGCTTCACGATTATTGACTGTATTAACCAGGGGTCTCAGACACGATGCCCACACCTTTTTATGGAATTTTTAAGCTGGTGCGGCACGCGGGTTTTAAATGAATAGCGGTTGTCAGCGTCATGCGTGCCGTGATGGTACAACATATAGCGCCCACTACTATCAGCGTGCCTGGACAATAGCTTCGAGCAAACACTGGTGAAAGGCGCATAATGGTTATTTCCTGTTGGGTGAATGGATGTACAAATCGACGGGATGGATCAGTGCAGCGAGGATTTTTCAGTATTCCTAAAATTATACACAACGAAGGAGAACAGACAAGGAAAATCAGCGAGGAGAGACGACGCTTGTGGTTGGCAAGCATCAACAGGAAAGAGGAGCCATCTCAACATTCCAAAATATGTTCTGATCACTTTGTAACAGGTAGGATTACGTCTCAATCTGTTTATTAAACATTTTAGAACGATGTATTGTTTATTTTTTTGTCAATTTGCTATTCTCGAAGCCCTTTATGGGATGGACCACGAAAGCGAAAGCCCCCCCCCCCCCCCCCCTCAGGATATATAGCGCCCATCTCAGCCCAGGTTGCTTGTACACGAAATGAGTTGTAGATCTCAATGGATAAAATATTTAGGTATCAACCTTGTCATAAGTTAGATACATTAGAGATGCACTTTTGTTTGGTAATTACATAAGTGTTGCAATGAAATAAGGACAGGCTTGGGCAGACTCCCCTTATCCTAAGGAGTCCGACGTGTCCTCGCTAAACACATGGTTTTAATGTACGTTATATATACATACCCTGCCCACTACAAGCACTTTCTCGTTTGCAGTCATGCTTTTAACGTCGCTGACCCATCCGTTAATAAACTGGTTGTACGCCTCCAGAGACTTGAATGCCCTCAATTCCTCCATTGTATAGGCACTGGTGTAATTGACGAGGTAGTTCAAAATGTCTATGTACGTTATGGCCGGGAGGCATTTGTGGTCATACGTGAAACTTTGTTTCGGCACTTCGTACGGGTCAACGCCTATGCATTGTGTCTTCTGGTTGTATCTTTCCAACGTCTGGTTGTCCAAGCCTTCTTTATACTTCTTTTTTGCTGGTTCTCGGCCATTATGCATACGTTTGTGAACGGGTTCGTATATATGAATTTGCTGATGTTGTACCGGTGCGCTTGCCTTTCAAAATGGCGGATCGCGCGGAGCATCATGGGAAATCAGTCGGGCGTGAAAACTATGTATAGGGTCGGTTGACAATCGGAATCTGTGAGAAGCGATTGCATTACTGCCTTTCTTCGAGTCATGGGCAGTGCACAGAACCAGTTCCAAATAGGACAATGCAAACTCAGATACTGGCATTGCAATACACAGCAATGAACGTCAGGGGAAAACGATCCCGCTCTTGTATAACCAAAGAAACATATTTGCAAAACTAAACTGAAAATCTGGATACTACATTTAAAAAGTCGATCATCTTTAGTATAACACGAAGTTTCCACTGCGCTACCTTATCAACTCCTGTGTCGCTAAAGCCTTTTAGCTCGTTAGCATTGCCAGGGGAGGACGCGGCATGTGTAGCTTACCGTGACGACATCAACCTTCTCTGCTGAGCGACACCGTATATCCCACAGGCTCGGCATTCTAACTGTGGTCTGTACGCTTCGAACCTGCTGTCAGCGACACTCAGTATTCTATGTGCGTGTTTCTTGTTATATTTACTGAGAGTGCTCAACAATCCTCTGCGTAACGCACAGGCAGCCATCTTGGTGGTGACACGCCGCTACGCACTGACAACTGGGTACCGATGTTGCGTTCAAGGACAATATATAGTGCTAACAGTGACCACGGCCACTTCGAAAAACGAATACGACTGCATTTTCACTATTACGAGGCACGTGCAAAAAGATAGTTTTAGACCAATTTAAGTATGTTATCATTCTACTGTGTTCAGATGTATTTTTTGTTAAAGTTGTGAACCCGGGTCTCTTTGTTATTTATTATTCATCCTCGTCACGCATTTGAGAATGCCGTTATGTCAGGTTAAGCGCAAAATCGTTTATTATTGAACATTAAAAAATCTCTCTATATTTGAAGATTGGTGTGTTAATTACTGATTTTGTGTGTGTGTGTGTTGTATTATTTCTGCCAGAGCACTATGAGCAATCAAACGTTTGCAGGCAACATTGAAGGCACCAAAATATTCACGTGGACTCAGTCACGGAACACGTAATTATTTGTTTTGCAATCTTAATTTGTATTTTATTTTTATTTTACACAAAGGAATATGTGATGTCTCATGGAATAAACAACTTGGCCACTAACACGAAGTGAATTGCTTTTTATTTTTTGTAAACTGTGTAGCAACTGAATCGGTCACCGGAAAGAAACCTGCCAATAATTCACACTGCGCATGCGTACTTCACCCACCATTTTTGGACGCCACACCATTGCCCTTGCAAATTTCCTCATATCAAATATTTTCTTTAACCCTACTGTTCTCCCTGTCTGTTGCAGATAATTCATTCTCACCATGTGTTGATGTATGCACACATAATTTATTTTTGACATGTTGTCATTCAAAATTAGTACATTTTCTGAGAAAATGGAGGATGTAGTAAATAAAAGTTTTATTTTCCTTCGTCACGGATTACGTTTTATTATAAAACGTAATTCGTGACGAAGGAAAACAAAGAAGAAACTATACCATTAATACGTAGAATAACTAAATAGCAAATAGTAAGAAATTACTAAATAAATAAATGATGATTAAATATTTAATACATATATTAGCTGTACGTAGTGGCATCTAATATTATGAAATACATTATGGATGGATTATCGATATATATTACTTTGTATGCACTGAATTCTACAATATAATAAAAAATATAATTTAGTGTGATACACCTTTATTTTAATGGATAACACATTTTTAAACTATACATTTAAACTCGCTGTCAATTTATTGCGCTCGCATTTGACGTAACTTCCTGTTTTGGTTGCTTGTCCCACTTGCTTTGCCGTAGTACAATTTCCTCTGCGGCTTTACTTCTCTTAGCACATTTGGCTACCACCGACTGCTCTCTTTAATGATGAATTGAACACAAACATTACATTTTACGTTATATCATTAGACTACTCGTTTGGTACCGTAACATTATGGCGTCTGCGTTTGTTGTCGGAGATCACTTCAAGATGGGTGTGACGGAACTGTTGGAAAAGACGGACTCTTCTCTGCCTGAAGGACTGAGACAGAAACTGAATATTATTGTAGAAAAGACAGGACAAACAACGCTGCCGTTCAGTACAGCGAGACAATTAAACGTGTACTTGAAGGATCAAGGTAATTATTGATTTTATTTTATTTGATATTTATTTTGTATATGCGTGTTTAGGTGAAACAACCTATTCTTACATGACACAGTGATGGGCAAGCTACTTGGAAAATGTAGTAGGCTAAGCTACAAGTTACTCTCGATTAAATGTAGCTATTCTACAGGGGAAGCTTTCCCCAGAGAATTTACAGCATTTATATCTGTAGGCTCACATGAGTAATATCAGTGACGTGCGGTGAGGTTCATGACTGGTGAGGCACTGACTTCATCACAGTCAGATTTACAAACATGTGAACCCTAAAGAGTATCTTATTCACCATTTGATTGGCAGCAGTTAACGGGTTATGTTTAAAAGCTCATACCAGCATTCTTCCCTGCTTGGCACTCAGCATCAAGGGTTGGAATAGGGGGTTAAATCACCAAAAATGATTCCCGAGCGCGGCGCCGCTGCTGCCCACTGCTCCCCTCACCTCCCAGGCGGTAATCAAGGGGATGGGTCAAATGCAGAGGACAAATTTTACCACACCTAGTGAGTGTGTGTGACAATCATTGGTACTTTAACTTAACTTTAACTTTACACATACAAACTGTAGCACACAAAAAAGCACATTTAATAAAAAAAACCGTTATTATGGTCTTACCTTTACTTATAAATGAAGTCCATGCGCCGCTCCTTCTGAACAAAAGCATCGATAACTTGTTTATAGAAGTCTTCCTTATCTTTCTTCAGTTTTAAAAGTCTCTCTGTCTCGATGGAGACTTCCTTTAATTATTACCTCCTGCTTCGATTGAAAGTCCAGTTTAGAAAACTGTTTTATTTTAGATATGTAATCCTCCATGTTAAAAGTCCAGGCGAGAGGAAAAAATAAACGATCGCTAACTGTTGCTGCTTGTTGTCACTTATTCTGCAGCCGAGTAGTCGCAAAAATGATCGCTGGGATCACTAGCGCCCTCCACCACCATGAGGCAGGATTACTGCGAGCCTCAGCCAGTGCGTCTTCGCAGCAGTTTTATGATTGCTCAGCACAAGAAATACATTACACACATACAGTTGTTGACAAAATACACTGTACATTATATACCTCAGCTAACTAAACTATGGAAATGTATAATATAGTTCATATAGCAATACAGTCTCACTGCACAGCAGGCCAGCAGTTAGCCGAGTCATTGCGCAATCCATGGTGAGGCTCAACTGGCTTCTGATCACCGCAAGTCTCTTCTCAGTATTTGAACGGCAAATGTGAAAATTCAGCGATTTTGAATAAAAATAATCTAAAACTGGTGAAGTTAAATGGAAAATAACTTTATAGTATAATCACTGGATACATATAACAATTTAATTAATTTTTTTTCTTTCCATGATGGCACGTGAGGCCCCGTCTCACCTGCCTCCCCTGACTGCACGTCACTGAGTAATATCAATGTTAATGTAACTGAAAGTGTACAAATGGACCCAATATGGGGCCATTACTATTAACTATCAGTCATTTAGCTGGGGGCACCCTACAATTACATCCAGGGGTACTGTATGTACTTATTTTAGTTTGCCTTTTCTTTGGTCCACCCATGTTATTAATTTTCTCTACCTATAGTAAAACAAAAAACAGCATCTATATCTTGACAAAAACACAAATAATTGTGTGTTGTTTGGGAACAGTTGGTGATGGTTATGTGCAGTAAAACATTTCATGAACTCAAATCACCTTAATGTGTGTTCCTAAATTTGTGTTAGACTTCTTTGATGACGAGAGCCGTTATGATTTTAGTTTACAGAGTAAACAACTAAAAACTAATGTTTTGGGCATTGTTTTCTCTAAATGCATACATGTGTGTAAATATGGCCAAGAACACACATTACTGTGGGTTTCCTAGACCATTGTTTTTCAACCACTGTGCCGTCGTGAGATACAGTCTGGTGTGCCGTGGGAGATTATCTAATTTCACCTATTTGGTTTAAAAATATTTTTTGCAAACCAGTAATTATAGTCTGCAAATTATGTGTTGTTGTTGTCAGTGTAGTCTAGAGCTCGGCAGAGTAACCGTGTAATACTCTTCCATATCAGTAGGTGGCAGCCGATAGCTAATTGCTTTGTAGATGTTGGGAACAGCGGGAGGCAGTGTGCAGGTAAAAATGTGTCTAATGCTTAAACCAAAAATAAACAAAAGGTGAGTGCCCCTCAGACAGTGGTTCTTAACCTTGTTGGAGGTACCGAATCCCACCAGTTTCATATGCGCATTCACCGAACCCTTCTTTAGTGAAAAATAAATTATTTTCTTTCAAATTCAAGACAAAGTTATATGTTTTTGGTAAC
Source organism: Nerophis lumbriciformis (assembly GCF_033978685.3). Classification (NCBI taxonomy): domain Eukaryota; kingdom Metazoa; phylum Chordata; class Actinopteri; order Syngnathiformes; family Syngnathidae; genus Nerophis; species Nerophis lumbriciformis. The sequence continues at coordinate 7,964,794 of NC_084577.2, forward strand.
ACTTTAGTATGGGGAACATATTCTAAGTAACAAAGACTTAATTTAGAGTTTTTTGGACACTAGGGGAACACATTCTAAGTAACAAAGACTTAATTTAGAGTTATTTGGTTAGGGTTAGAGGGTTAGGGTTATAATAAGGCCATGCCGAATAAGGCATTAATAAGTACTTAATAATGACTAGTTAAGAGCCAATATGTTACTAATTTGCATGTTAATTAGGAACTAATTAATGGTGAATATGTTCCCCATAATAAAGTGTTACCATGTTTTTTTACTGGTGCACAAAATGAACATCACCTTGTTCAAAGAACAAAACCAACACAGTGCATAAACTCACAACAAATTACACACCTGCAAATCAGTCTAACTTCTGCAGTTGCTGTATCCGTAATACGCCGATAGGGAGAAGTTTTTATTTACACGATGAGTCGGGTGTGTCTTGACCTCCGCCAAACCCCTGAGCCCGACTCACCGAACCCCCAGGGTTCGATCGAACCCAGGTTAAGAACCACTGCCCTAAGAAAAGGCATTGAAGCTTAGTGATGGCTATGCAGAACGAAACTAAAACTGAACTGGCTACAAATTTGTGGGGGAGGGGGGCAGGGTTGAGGGTGTGGGGTTTGGTGGTAGTGGGGGTGTATATTGTAGCCCGGAAGAGTTAGGGCTGCATGGGATTCTGGGTATTTGTTCTGTTGTGTTTATGTTGTGTTACGGTGCGGGTGTTCTCTCGAAATGTGTTTGTCATTCTTGTTTGGTGTGGGTTCACAGTGTGGCGCATATTTGTAACAGTGTTAAAGTTGTTTCTACGGCCACCCTCAGTGTGATCTGTGTGGCTGTTGACCAAGTATGTCTTGCAGTCACATACGTGTGTGTACAAAAGCCAAATACGACATATGACTGGGCTGGCACGCTGTTTGTACAGGTTGTAGAGGGCGCTAAAGGCAGTGCCATCACGGCACGCCCTTAATATTGTTGTTTGGGTGAAAATCGGCAGACGTTCGAGAGAATGGTTGTCCTGAAATTCGGGAGTCTCCCGGAAAAATCGAGAGGGTTGGCAAGTATGACGCTGTCAAGCGGCATTCATATGAAAGTTGCGGGCCGCACTAAAATTAAATTTTCATATTAAGGTGCGGGCCGCAAAATAACGTCTCGCGGGTCGCAATTGGCCCGCGGGCCGCGTGTCTGAGACCCCAGCCGTAGAAGAAGAAGCGCTTCTTCTTCTACGGGGGAAAATGAAGTCGGCGGCTGCTTACTGTAGAAGAAGAAGCGCTTCGTCTTCTACGGGGGAAAATGAAGTTGGCGGCTGCTTATCGTAGTTGCGAGACCTAAACTTTATGTAAAGACCCAAAAATGGCTCCTATTAAGAGACACGTTTACGACGCAGAGTTAAAACTCAAGGCGATCAGTCACGCAGTAGAACACGGGAATAGAGCAGCAGCGAGATCATTTAACATTAACGAATTATTGGTGCGGAAGTGGAGGAAGCAACATGATGACCTGCGCCAAGTAAAGAAGACTAAACAGTTTCCAAGGGAACAAAGCGAGATGGCTACAGTTGGAGGACAAACTCGAACAGTGAGTTGTTGAACAGAGAGCAGCAAGTAGAAGTGTCAGTACAATCACTATTTGTTTTGTTGACATTCCTTTTTGCGCAGCTCCATCTAATGGATGCATAACATAACCCCAGCCTCTACTGTAGCGTCTATTCTATGCGCCTTATAACACGGTGCGCCTTATATATGAACACAATTTTAAAATAGGCCATTCTTTGAAGGTGCGCTTTATAATCCGGTGGGCCTGCGGAAAATATGGTAAGCGACGCAGCTTAGCTCCCTGTAGCTTGTAGTTGTCATCACTGATTATACCCTATACAATAAAACACAATAATCTCTTACATGCATTGAATTATTACCTCATGACATGCCATATGATACATTTCTATTTGATGTCCAGGGTATCCTTTGTATTTGCATGAATTGCTAGAGGACAGCTCACTGCACCTACCTGGATTTGTCAAGCCACCCAGAGTAAGTGTACTTTTTGCCAGAACACTTTAGTAAGTATACATGTATATTATGTAGAATTATAATAAAAATAATCCTCGTTATTTCAGAATCCTGAGCTGGTCGCACGCTTGGAGCTCATTAAAGCCAGACTAGCAAATGAAGAATACAACAAGATGACGCGTAATGTAAACAATCAGGTAAATGTTATTTTGTGTACATTTTGCTTTTTATATACAGTATGTGTTTGATATTGTTTATATATATATATATATATATATATATATATATATATATATATATATATATACATATATATATATATATACATATATATATATATATATATATGTATATATATATATATATATATATATATATGTATATGTATATGTATATATGTATATGTATATGTATATATATATGTATATGTTTATATATATATATATATATATATATATATATATATATATATATATATATATATATATATATATATATATATATATATATATGTACAGGCCTCAAATTTTAACTTTTTAAGGTCAAGGCAAGTGTTGCCTTAAAAGAGGGCTCATATTTTAGGGCACCAAGGTAAGTTAGAAGGGCACCAAGACAAACATTATCTTCTTTTGAGGAAGGATATATATATATATATATATATATATTTATATATATATATATACATATATATACATATATATATACATATATATAAATATATATATTTATAAGTGTTGCCTTAAAAGAGGGCTCATATTTTAGGGCACCAAGACAAACATTATCTTCTTTTGAGGAAGGATATATATATATATATATATTTATATATATATATACATATATATACATATATATATACATATATATAAATATATATTATATATTATTTTTTTAATTTTTGTTTTTGGGGTGTGAACGTAATAACATCATGTCATTTGTAATGTCTAATAAAAAGACCATAAATAAACGTTATCCATATATTTATTGACGAATATAAATTTTTTTGTATTCTTTAATAACATCAACTTGTCAGCATTTTGTCATTACATGATGCCTTTATCTCTATTTTTACATTTTCATAGAGAGAGTTTTTATTTTTATCGGGACTAGGGGTGTAACGGTACACAAAAATTCCGGTTCGGTACGTACCTTGGTTTAGAGGTCACAGTTCGGTTCATTTTCGGTACAGTAAGAAAACAACTAAATATACATTTTGGGGTTATTTATTTACCAAATTTGCAAAATCTTCCACCAAAAATATTTTTCTTAGTGGAACATTTGATGTGAAGTATTCAGAACGTTGGATAGGTCAATAATTCATAATAACATTGATTTTGATTCAATATTATGTTTTGAGCAATGACAGTGTGAAAGAAAAAAAAAACAGCTTTGTTTTATTAGTCAACATTGCAACTTTTTCTAAATTACATTTAACTTTTAAGCTTTTTTATTTCACTTTTATTATGCTTTTGTTTATTTTAATAGTATTTTTAGAATGTGCCGTAGGCCTTTAAAACATTAGCTGTGGGCCGCAAATGACCTCCGGGGCACACTTTTGACACCCCTGCTATAGATAATAAAAATTAAATCTGATAAATCTATGGATAAAGAGCAGAGCCTGGCGACGCATGCGCGTTTATCATAACTCTCTCGCTCTCTCTGTCTCTGCCCCTCCCTCACGAATGCTACTGCGCACACATTCACAATTTGTTTTGTTTTTAACCCCTTCTTAACCTTGAACGTACATTGAAAATACACGCAACCCTAACTCAAAATGCCGGACATTTTAGGCATTTAAGAAACTCCGCCCTGACAGCTCCGCAAAAGAGGACATGTCCGGTGAAAAGAGGACATATGGTCAGTCTATCGTAGCCCGTTAGCTGCTAGCATGCCGTGTGTTGTGCCTCGGTGTGCATTGTTTACACAACGTGCATGACGCTACTTAATATGTCCGTGTGGAAACTCGTTCGGTACACCTCCGAACCGAACCGGAACCCCCGTACCGAAACGGTTCAATACAAATACACGTACCGTTACACCCCTAATTGGGACACATCCATTATGAGTTTGAGCAGAAAAATGTCGTATAGGAATTAACTATACACAATAACACATTAACAAAATGATGTCACATGAATGATTTTTGAAGTGACAGGAAAAAACAAACAAATAAATGTAAACGAAACCTGGTGTTTACTTTTTGATATCAACATAAAACACAAAGCAGTTTGGCTAATGAAGATGAAGTCTAATAAACAAGCATTGTTCTTTTTCAACGCCTCCCTAGTGTTTCAGTACAACAGTTTGGCCAACAACAAAAAAAACCCGGAGTGATACCTCACACATCGAATAAACAATCTTCACCGCCTGCATTCAATTCGATGAGATGACAAAACATTATAGCTAGTATTGATGTTATTTGAACACTGATACAGTTTGCAGTTAAATAAAGGAGTGAACATCCCAGTCAAAAAGTAAAGACTTTATAAACAAGTTGTGACAACGTTCACGACACATCGCCTGCTGCAAAACATCAAATACTTTTCTCCTTCGCTGTATACTTTTAGTGTGGGGACAAGTGCAGCTGTCTCCAATATTGTCCACACCTGTCTCCATCTAAACACAGCAGTGCGCTCTTAAACGTTCGGCGGGAAGCGAGAGAAAATTATGTTAAACAAGCGCTTGGCTCCGTTTATTCCGAGAGGACATTTCTGCAGCAAAGTCTGTGTCGTTGGTCCGCCATGATTATCCAGCCAAACGACGCTAGTGCGCTTGTGCCTGACTTTGTGTTGCCGAAAATGCATTAATAAATGACGGTTTTTAGGTCATTAAAAAATTTAACAGTATTACTAACCGTCGGGAATTATCGCAAATTATCATTATACCGTTTACTGTTACATCCCTTGTCCATTAACAAGTAGAAGGTCAAAGGCGGTCACGGCATGTTCTTGCCGCAAATGTTGGTCAATTTTTTGGGCATTACGGCAAATGACAAGGGCGGTCGCAGCTAATTCGAGCGCTATATATATGTATGTATGTATGTATGTGTATGTATATATGTATATGTATGTTTATTTATTTTGGAATGTGTCATGGCTAACAGGCCAATACAAATTATTTTAACCACCGATACTAATTTGTCACAAACATTTATGAACCACCACACACTGCTTTGTCACAAATACATTTGAACCGCCACAAACGTATTTAGCGCTAGCTGTTGATCTAGCTTATGAACACATTAAATGGCATTGTCTGTAAATGCAGCTTTTGGTAAAAAGTGCAGCTCCTTATAGAAGATGGCATTGTAACCATGCTTTAAAGGAGTTCTATTATGCAAAACCAACTTTTGTTACCTATATTGGTACCTGCTGTTGTGTATTTGGGATCTGCATAAGTCCTGAACATTTTTAATCAAACCATGGAGGCATTGTAGAGTTATTTATGAAACAATCTTGCCTTCCTCCTACTTCTGCCAAACGAGTTGTTTGGAATTTGCTCCTTTTGGGATGTTTTTGCCGTTTGTGACGTCAGCAGATTATCCATATACGGTGGAAATGTGCCCAGAATGCCTCACGCACATCCACGATTGTAGTCAATAAGCTCCTTCTCTTTAGCTATACTCTTGATGTGGGGCAGACTGAGTCGTGCATTCTCCACTGTTGCCATTTCTAAAACAAAAGTAGAGTTCGATGATTGACTTTGTGGCATCGGATTTGCAGTTTCATGTTTTGGAAACTCCGGTGAAGAGAGGGGCGGAGCTTTCTACCGTGAGTTGGCCGCAATGGTGGGGGAGGATGCCGGACAGACCTGGCAGGCCCAAATGCATTGTGAGGGTCTGCTGAGAACCTCTGGCAGAGTCTCCCGTCAGTGATAGTTTCAATTCCCACCTCAGGAAGAACTTTGAACATGTCACGAGGGAGGCGCTGGATATTGAGTCCGAGTGGACCAAGTTCCGAACCTCTATTGTCGAGGCGGCCGATCGGAGCTGTGGCCACAAGGTGGTTGGTGCCTGCCGTGGCGGTAATCCCAGAACCCGTTGGTGGACACCAGCGGTGAAGGATGCCGTCAAGATAAAGAAAGAGTCCTATCGGGTCCTTTCGGCTCATGGCACTCCGGAGGCAACGGACAGGTACCGACAGGCCAAGCGGTGTGCGGCTTCGGCAGTCGCGGAGGCAAAAACTTGGACATTGGAGGAGTTTGGGTAAGCCGTAGAAAACGACTTCTGGATGGTTTCGAAGCAATTCTTGACCACCATACGCCGCTTTAGGAAGGGAAAGTAGTGCTCTGTCCACACCGTGTATGGTGAGAATGGTGTGCTCCTGACCTCGACTCAGGATGTTGTGGATCGGTGGAGGGAATCTGTGGTGGGCTCTCCTACAGCTGGGGCTGAGGTTGCCGAGGTAGTTAAAAAGCTCCTCGGTGGGAAGAGATCCGCCCGGAGTTCCTCAAGGCTCTGGATGCTGTGGGGCTGTCTTGGTTGACAAGACTCTGCAACATTGCGTAGACATCGGAGACACTCCCTCTGGATTGGCAGACAGGGGTGGTGGTTCCTCTCTTTAAGAAGGGGAACCCGAGGGGGTGTCCCAACTATCGTGGGATCACACTCCACAGCCTTCCCGGTAAGGTCTATTCAGGTGTACTAGAAAGGAGGCTACGCTGGATAGTCGAACCTCGGATTCAGGAGGAGCAGTGTGGTTTTTGTCCTGGTTGTGGAACTGTGGACCAGCTCTATACTCTCGGCAGGGTCCTTGGGGGTGCATGGGAGTTTAGATGTGCTTTGTGGACTTGGAGAAGGCATTCGACCGTGTCCCTTAGGACAGTCGTCCCCAACCTTTTTGTAACTGCGGACCGGTCAACGCTTGAAAATGTGTCCCATGGACCCGGGGGGTATGGTGTTTTTTTGTCATAAAAAAATACAATCATGTGTGCTTACGGACTGTATCCCTGCAGACTGTATTGATGTATATTGATATATAATGTAGGAACCAGAAATATTAATAACAGAAAGAAACAACCCTTTTGTGCGAATGAGTGTGAATGAGTGTAAATGGGGGAGGAAGGTTTTTTGGGTTGGTGCACTAATTGTAAGTGTATCTTGGTTTTTTTATGTTGATTTTTTTTTGGTTTTTTTTTAATTTAATTTAATTTGCCAATCGATCCACGGACCGGTACCGGGCCACGGCCCGGTGGTTGGGGACCACTGCCTTAGGAAGTCCTGTGGGGAGTGCTCAGAGAGTATGGTGTATTGGACTGTCTGATTGTGGCGGTCCGCTCCCTGTATGATCAGTGTCAGAGCTTGGTCCGCATTGCCGGCAGTAAGTCGGACCCGTTTTCAATGAGGGTTGGACTCCGCTAGGGCTGCGCTTTGTCACCAATTCTGTTCATAATTTTTGTCACCAATTCTGTTCATAATTTTAACGGATGGGATTTCATGGCGCAGTCAGGGCGTTAAGGGGATTTGGTTTGGGGCTGCAGGATTAGGTCTCTGCTTTTGGCAGATGATGTGGTCTTGATGGCTTTATCTAGCCAGGATCTGCAGCTCTCACTGGATCTGTTCACAGCTGAGTGTGAAGCGACTGGGATGAGAATCAGCACCTCCAAGTCCGAGTCCATGGTTCTCGCCCGGAAAAGGGTGGAGTGCCATCTCCGGGTTGGGGAGGAGATCTTGCCCCAAGTGGAGGAGTTCAAGTACCTTGGAGTCTTGTTCACGAGTGAGGGAAGAGTGGCCCGTGAAATCGACAGGCCGATCGGTACTGCAGACGCTGTATCGATCCGTTGTGGTAAAGACGGAGCAGAGCCAGAAGGCAAAGCTCTCAATTTACCGGTTGATCTCCGTTCCCATCCTCACCTATGGTCATGAGCGTTGGGTTATGACCTAAAGGACAAGATCACGGGTACAAGCAGCAGAAATGACTTTCCTCCGTCGGCTGGCAGGGCTCTCCCTTAGAGATGAGGTGAGAAGCTCTGTCATTCAGGAGGAGCTCAAAGTAAAGTCGCTGCTCCTCCACATCGAGAGGAGCCACGTGAGGTGGGGGAGGTGGTGAGGACATGTCCGAGCAGTAGGAGGCTACGGGGAAGACTCAGGACACGTTGGGGTGACTATGTCTTTTGGGTGGCCTGGGAACGCCTCGGGATCCTCCGGGAGGAGCTGGACGAAGTGGCTCGGGAGAGGGAAGTCTGGGATTCTCCACTCAGGCTGCTGCCCCAGCAACCTGACCTCGGATAAGCGGAAGAAGATGGATGGAAAGTTCAAACCTATATCTGTCAGTGGACTTGCTATGGAAGCGCTAAAAACTACAACAAAGCAAGCGTGGAGAATACACAGTCAAAGTGGTCAATAAGATCCTCCCACAAAACCGCGCATTCTGAAGAGATGGTCAGAAAGCAGCTTGAAAACGGTCTCTAAAATATAATCGATGCAAATTATTGACCAAAGAACCACAATTACATGTTATTTAGACCACAAGGAAGTGTTTTAAATGTAGAAAAAAATCATAAAATGATCCCTTTAACACACCTTATAAGCCAGTGAATGTGTTTCCCACTTAGTGACTTTGGTGCTATATTTAGCAAGTATTTTTACCCCTCTCCACAAAAAAAAGGGAATAGAAACACATTTTTTTTGTCCTGGTATTGGATACTTTTGGAAATTAATAACATGAAAGCAAGTAAAAAATAAAAATAAATCTGTCTATCAGCAATAATGGCCCGGTATTTGCTTGGTATCAGATCGATACTAACATTTGCAGAATCGCTTACCCTCATCTTTTCACTCATTTTCAGGAAATGAATCGAAATGGAACACTGGCAGATTTTGGACGGGAAGGTTAGTGTATACTACACATTTTACATCATTAAAATTCAATCTCAAGGGCAGCACGATGGAACAGGGGTTAGTGCGTGTGCCTCACAATACGAATGTCCTGGGTTCGATCCCCCGGGATCTTTCTGTGTGGAGTTTGCATGTTTTCCCCGTGACTGCGTGGGTTCCCTTTGGGTACTCTGGCTTCCTCCCACCTCCAAAGACATGCACCTGCAGGGGATATCTTGATTGGCAGCACTAAATTGGCCCTAGTGTGTGAATGTGAGTGTGAATGTTGTATGTCTATCTGTGTTGGCCCTGTGATGAGGTGGCGACTGGTCCAGGGTGTACCCCGCCTTCCGCCTGAGTGCAGCTGGGATAGGCTCCAGCATCCCAGTGACCCTGAGAAGGACAAGCGGTAGAAAATGGATAGATGGAAATTCAATCTGTAATGCTGAAATAATAATCCATGTTTTTGGTGTTTACAGTACGATCAGCTAAAGCGGTGGTTGTGACCGTTTTCAACTTCCTGGTGACAGTCGTTGCTACATTTGCATGTTCCTACATGGGCAGTCAGTACCTGTTCACAGAAACAACACCTGTAAGAACAACTCTTATTTTACAGGCAGTACATATTTCAACAAGTAAATACAAGTAGACAAACAAGCATTCACTCATACTTTTTTGTTCTTCTTGTTCCCTAGCGAGTCGTGTCTGCTGTGATTGCAACGTCTGTTGTCGGTCTTGCTGAGCTGTTTGTCCTAGTCCGGACCATGGAGGGAGAACTCGGGGAACCCTAGCACAACTAACAAGGGCATGACGCTCAAGTCAGGGAGGAAAAGCTGCAAATAGAAGCATAAGGTCATTGGCAGTGTCTCAAATGGAACACGTACGTTAGTATTTCAATAAATACTGCGTACACTCTGGCCACACATTTTGACAGTGTAGTGCCGTACCAGATTCATTATTAATTTTGCTTATTTACAGGAAATAAAAATTACCAACAACTTTTTCTCTCCTTTATAATTGTGAATTGCTTACTGTCTGTAGCCAAATGGCGACTATTGATTTCCATACCTGCACACTCACAATTTTGACCATTTTCAGTGCAACATATGGTTACTGACTATGTATACACCTACAGAACCTTCTCATAGGAATGCTTATTTTTGTATGAAAGATTAGTGGACTGTGTTTGGGGGAATTGACAATGAAAGATCTCTGTTGTCTTTTGGCAGAATTAGTGAAAAAGTGAATGATTTAAGGTACTATGATTCCACTAGTTGTTGTTCCACCAGATTTCTAGATAACATCTAAAAATATATTTTGATTGTCCCTTTAATGTTTTTCCACATGCTGTGATCCTGTTCCACTTTTCCTATATATTATTTCCTGAAACGACATCCACTTATCTTGTATTTGACAAATCCCAAACAAAATGTATACAGCTCACTTTCTTTAAATTCCTATTTATGATCATAATTGTACCAATAAAAAACAAACATGCACATTGTTGAGTCTTATTTTATATTTCTGTACCTAGTGCATTTTATGTATGCAATCATGTATAGGATAAATTGATTAAAGTACAGTTTTTGTGAACTATGCACTGTGGTTAATACTTATTAAAGTGTTCATATTATTAGTGCTGTATGCCAGGTCATGAGGTATCTCCAAAATCTATCCTGACCTGGCTTCCTGAGTATATATTCTGCATATGTTTCGGTCAAAAATAATCACACATTTTGGGGGTCATAGTTTTAAACAAATCTCGTGAGCTCACAAATTATTTGCATTTTGTGTTGGCCCTGCAATGAGGTGGTGACTCTTCCAGGGTTTGCACTGCCTTCCCCCAGAGTGCAGCTGGGATAGGCTCCAGATTAGATTTGGTTACTGCGCACTTACCGAAAATGTCAATCGAAATATTTATCCACTTCCGTTACTTCTGTGCCTTTTAAAAGTGAATTGCCACCGCTTGAGGTAGTCCCTCAACTTCCGCTACACAGCTGGCAACTATTGAGAGTGGTAAGTGTCTGTTACTGCGTACTCAGCATTTTGGCCATTTTAAAGACATTGTCTGGATACTGAAACTGCACTGCGTTTTAGGCCATACATCTCATGCACTCAAAATACTAATTATACAATTGCGTGTACTATTAGTGGGAACAGAGCCGTTGCTAGGAATTCTGGGCCCCCTGAAATAGTAATTGGTGTGGATCTTCTTACCCCATTAATGGCCACCTTCAATGTTCTTGTTTTTCAGTGTCCTTGACTGTGCCTGGTGTAATATTGTCAAGACGTGGACTATGGCGTGGTTTTTTTTCCCATGGTGCAAAGGATTTGGACCAGACATGGCGCGAAGTTAAATACATGATTTAATAATAGATTACAAAAAGTATAAACAAAAGGCGTGCACAAGGCAGGGAACAAACTTGGCTAATAAAACAAAACTCGCACAAAGGCAGAACTATGGAAAAAAGGAACAAACAAAAGGCGCTCACAGCGGAGGTACAAAACAGTGGCTTGAATAAACAAAAAACTTACGTGGCAAGAAAAGAGCAGCATGAACTATGACCTGGACAGAGTAAGCAGCGTGTCAAGAGTGCAGAGCATGAATGTGATGTCGCCAGGCCGAAGAACAGAAAATGACAGGCTTAAAGGGGAACATTATCACAATTTCAGAATTGTTAAAACCATTAAAAATCAGTTCCCAGTGGCTTATTATATTTTTCAAAGTTTTTTTCAAAATTTTACCCATCACGCAATATCCCTAAAAAAAGCTTCAAAGTGCCTGATTTTAACCACCCGTCCATTTTCCTGTGACGTCACATAGTGAAGCCAACACAAACAAACATGGCGGAAAGAACAGCAAGCTATAGCGACATTAGCTCGGATTCAGACTCAGATTTCAGCGGCTTAAGCGATTCAACAGATTACGAATGTATTGAAACGGATGGTTGTAGTGTGGAGGCAGGTAGCGAAAACGAAATTGAAGAAGAAACTGAAGCTATTGAGCCATATTGGTTTGAACCGTATGCAAGCGAAACCGACGAAAACGACACGACAGCCAGCGACACGGGAGAAAGCGAGGACGAATTTGGCGATCGCCTTCTAACCAACGATTGGTGTGTGTTTGTTTGGCATTAAAGGAAACTAACAACTATGAACTAGGTTTACAGCATATGAAATACATTTGGCAACAACATGCACTTTGAGAGTGCAGACAGCCCAATTTTCATCAATTAATATATTCTGTAGACATACCCTCATGTCAGCAGGCCAGGGAAGCTAGGGTCGATATTCTTCTCTTGATCATCTTTGGGACGGTGTGAGCCAAGACATCCAGGGGGGTTTAGCTCGCTCGTCTGCGGGAACAAACTGCCGCCATTGCTTGCCGTGCTACCGAGGGCCTTTGTCCCTGAATTGCTCACACACTCCGGCAGATTCAATGGGGGTCTGGCGGCAGATTTCTTTGACTTTATCGTTGGAAATGCATCTGCTTTGAGTGTCGCAGGATATCCACACATTCTTGCCATCTCTGTCGTAGCATAGCTTTCGTCGGTAAAGTGTGCGGAACAAACGTCCAATTTCTTGCCACTTTCGCATCTTTGGGCCACTGGTGCAACTTGAATCCGTCCCTGTCCGTGTTGTTACACCCTCCGACAACACACCGACGAGGCATGATGTCTCCAAGGTACGCAAAACAGTCGAAAAAACGGAAAATAACAGAGCTGATTTGACTCGGTGTTTGAGAAAATGGCGGATTGCTTCCTGATGTGATGTCACGTTGTGACGTCATCGCTCCGAGAGCGAATATTAGAAAGGCGTTTAATTCGCCAAAATTCACCCATTTAGAGTTCGGAAATTGGTTAAAAAAATATATGTCTTTTTTCTGCAACATCAAGGTATATATTGACGCTTACATAGGTCTGGTGATAATGCTCCCCTTTAAATAGTCATGTGGTGATTGAAAACAGGTGCGTGAGTTCAAATGAATCAGGTGCGTGAGTCGTGAGGACAGGTGAACTGATTGGTAATCATGGAAACAAAACAGGGAGTGAAAAAACAGAAACTGACAAGAGTGCAAAAACCAAACAGAACATAGCCAAACTAAACATGATCACCAAGACATGACAAATACACCCAATTGGTTTCCTTTTTTTTACGATTAACCACTGAACAAGTCAGAGTATTATTTAATTAGGTATTATTAGTTGTCTTATTCACATTTCACTGAATTGCAACACGTTACTGCAAACACATGTTCAATTAACCACTCAACAAATAGAAATAGTGGGTATTTTATTGTATATAACAATCCAGCACTGATTTGCAAAAAAAACAACAAGTGTCCTGGCTCAAGATAGTCCACGGGTAAATATGTAGCATTTACTTTGAATGTACAAAAGTAAAAGTAAACCAAAGAGCACATGGAATACGTAGCTTTGACATAAGTATCAAGAACAACAACAAGGCTTATTTAATCTCAATTAATATTTATATTGAGTTATGAAAAATGTAGCATATATTTTGCTATTATATAATTCAAATAGCCAAGGTGTTGAATATGTATTAGTCACGGCCAGTGTTACAGCAGTTCACTAATAAACCAAAACCGCCAAGTAGTGTCGATACATCACTCACTATGCATTTAAGGCATCATTGGACTGCTGGGAGTCAAACTCAGATGAAGCAGCCAATGCTGATTCTGGTGTAGCAGAGCATAAAGATTTGTTATTCCGTTATATATTGTAAACATCAAATGTTATGTGTCATGGAAAAACTGATGCAGAACTAACCTATTCTTGGACAACATCTAAATGGACCTCTTAGCACCATAGCTCCAGCTCACTTTCCCAAACAAAAATAGTTTTAAAACATGTAATAGTCCAAAATTCTAAATAATCTGTTTTACTTTGTTGTCAGCTATTATGGTGTCCTTTATTTTACATTGCTATGAAAACCAATAACACATTTTTGAACGTCTAACTTCTTTGTATTTAGGCTATTAAATCTCTCACTAATAACACATTTTACTAGACCATATTAAACACATCATGATAATGTAGCTGACCTTTGTCAGATGCTCAGAATTAGTAATTATGAACATCTAACGAAGGTCATTATTCAGTTACTCAGTAATTATTTATAATATTGTTAATAGTTACTCAGTATATATAATTATAAATTACAGAGTAAAATTTGAATGTGTAATAATACAGAAGAGTTGTCCGACTGTTTTTGTGGGTCTTTTGATTTAAATGAAAGAGAACGACTGCTGTCAATACAACAAATAATTAGTTTGTTTTGGTGTGATTACGACAGGTAGTGAACAATTTTGCTAGATAGTTGTTTTGTTGCTGATGTTGTTTTGGTGTGGTTACGGTCAACAGTAGTTTTGCTCAATAAAACGATTGTTGATGCACTGCACCTCCTCCTTAAAACGTCTCGGCTGACGCTGTCATTGTTTAATCTGTTGTGAACCAGTGACGTACGGTCACTAGAGGCAGGTGAGGTGGGGCCTCACCCGCCATCATGGAAAGAAAAAAAATGTAAAAAGAAAACATTTTTATTAAATTGTTATATGTATCCAGTGATTATACTATAAAGCTACTTTCCATTTAACTTCACCAGTTTTAGATTATTTTTATTTAAAATCGCTGAATTTTCACATTTGCCGTTCAAATACTGAGAAGAGACGGTGCGGTGAACAGCAGCCAGTTGAGGCACGTCACTCAGTTGTGCCTCAACATGGATTGCGGACTCGGCTAACTGCTGGCCTGCTGTGCAGTGAGACCGTATTGCTATATGAACTATATTATACATTTCCATAGTTTAGTTAGCTGAGGTATATAATGTACAGTGTATTTTGTCAACAACTGTATGTGTGTAACGTATTTCCTGTGCTGAGCGATCATAAAACGGCTGCAAAAGACACACTGGCTGAGGTTTGCAGTAATCCCGCCTCCTGCACCCATGCCGTAGAATGCAACCCCTGACGGGAGTGTTATATCAACTAAAGCCCACGCTGAAAAGTGGTGAAGACCGCCTTATTTAAATGAGGTGTTTCATGTACCGTATTTTCCGCACTATAAGGCGCACCGGATTATTAGCCGCACCTTCAATGAATGGCATATTTCATAACTTTGTCCACCAATAAGCCGCCCCGGACTATAAGCCGCGCCTACGCTGCGCTAAAGGGAATGTCAAAAAAACAGTCAGATAGGTCAGTCAAACTTTAATAATATATTAAAAACCAGCGTTCTAACAACTCTGTTCACTCCCAAAATGTACGCAAATGTGCAATCACAAACATAGTAAAATTCAAAATAGTGCAGAGCAATAGCAACATAATGTTGCTCGAACGTTAATGTCACAACACACAAAATAAACATAGCGCTCACTTTCTGAAGTTATTCTTCATTCGTAAATCCTTCGTCTTCGGTGTCCGAAGTGAAAAGTTGGGCAAATTTACGATCCACTGGCAGATGTTGGCGTCGTCTGGCGCTGCCTCCTCGTCTTAGTGAAGGTGTGTTCGCCTTCTGTCATCCATTGTTCCCACGCAGTTAGCAGTCTAGCTTCGAATGCCCTGTTGACACCAATATCTAGCGGCTGGAGGTCTTTTGTCAATCCACCCGGAATGACGGCGAGTATTGAATTAAGCGCGTAAGCGTGTCTCTCAATGTGCTGTTATGAGCTAGCAAATATAACAACTACACTACCCAGCATGCAACGATAGTTACGAGCATGCGCGGTAGCCCTGAGAAGCGTTGTATGCTGGCAGTTAGAATGTGGTTATGAGCACGCTGTGAGTAAACGTTGAGAACTCAGTTAACACGCCTCGTCTGCATTATTTATAATTAGACAGACAACACACTTAATAGGAGCCATTTTGGGGTCTTTACATAAACACACAAATGGAAATGAAACGTCACATATCCCAGCATGCACCGCGCGCTTCTTCGTCATCCATTGTTCCCACGCAGTTAGCAGTCTAGCTTCGAATTGACACCAATATCTAGCGGCTGGAGGTCTTTTGTCAATCCACCCGGAATGACGGCGAGTATTGAATTAAGCGCGTAAGCGTGTCTCTCAATGTGCTGTTATGAGCTAGCAAATATAACAACTACACTACCCAGCATGCAACGATAGTTACGAGCATGCGCGGTAGCCCTGAGAAGCGTTGTATGCTGGCAGTTAGCACGCTGTGAGTAAACGTTGAGAACTCAGTTAACATGCCTCGTCTGCATTATTTATAATTAGACAGACAACACACTTAATAGGAGCCATTTTGGGGTCTTTACATAAACACACAAATGGAAATGAAACGTCACATATCCCAGCATGCACCGCGCGCTTCTTCTACGGGGAAAAAAGATGGCGGCTGTTTACCGTAGTTGCGAGACCTAAACTTTATGAAAATGAATCTTAATATTTATCCATATATAAAGCGCACCGGGTTATAAGGCGCACTGTCAGCTTTTGAGAAAATTTGTGGTTTTTAGGTGCGCCTTATAGTGCGGAAAATACGGTACTATGGAGCTTTCCCCATGGAGACACTCACTTACTGCACATTCGTGTTATCATGCTCCTACCTGTGGCATTTTGCTATGTTTTGAAACATGCAGCAGATATGTACCATTTTTTATGAGCATTTTAGAAGCAGTCCTGCAGTGCATCTACAAAGGAACCCACATATGTAGCGCGCTGAAGGTGCGCTCATAGAAGATGTTGGCACCAACTGCGCTGTAATGTTCCAAATGCAAGAAAATGCATATTGCAAGAAGTTATTTTCATATAAATTAAAAAGACTACCACCAAAACGCATCAATTGAATTAGTTTTAATCAGCCCCTTAAAACAATAAAATAATATTGCTGAATAGACAACGACTGCAATGTTTTTATTTTTGACAGTCCATATACAGTATGTTGACAAGCATACGTAGTGCAGAGCTGCAACACGATCACTTCCTTTCTCACAGCTATTTCAGCGCAACTGCCAGTTTGCATGTCTTTTCTAAACATATTAAATATAGATGCAAAATAGCGCCCACAGAACAGTTTCAGTCTGGATAAATCACACTGCATGTGCTAAATAGTTATCTTTGCCTTTTCTCCTCCCAGTATTGTGGCCATTCTGATAATCAGCATATTCATGAAGACAGACAAGCCCAATGCATCGGGCTCTTTATTTTGCTCACTTAAGAGACACAATTATTTTTCACGCAACCTTAATAAATCGGCATTGCATGTACTATGAAGTTTGCACGTGTTTTAAAATCGAAACGAACAAACCTCTAGCAGATCAGGCCATAAGTGTAAGTACAGAAAATTAAGACACCGTCCATGTTTGTTGCATTATCTGTAGGGGTCATACTTTTGCATCGATTTTTCCCAATAGTCATATGTGGAATCGGTTTGTAAATCCTTGCATTATTCTATAATTTGTTCCTGCCAACAGATGGTATAATAAATCTAATAATCTGATATGTGTTTACAGTGACTGGTTTCAAGTGATCATATCGCCAACAACACGTTTACAAAAAGATTACTGGCCATGATCAACAACCTCAAAACAATTCAAACAAGACTGGGACGTTCTGTCTGAGATATAAATTCATATTTTTTCTCGTCAGGTCCTGTCAGATGAGTGGTAGGATTAAAAGATGTAACTACATCTGGAAGGGGAAAAAGTATTTTCCTGTATCTGAGATTTGACACCCAGATTAAAGGTTTATTGAAAGATTACTTGGTATTAAAGATGATTGTGATACGGAGAGATCACTGTCCACTGCACTGTCGGTCATATTTGTCCAGGTATTATACCTCTCATGTAATATTTTTCTAACTTAAATCCAATCAGAATTACAGGACATGTAAGCTGATAGACCCTAAAGCTCTTGCTTTAATTTAGCTCTTATTTTTCATTATTTTTTTCCACCCACCTACTGTATATACCCCCTGATACTTACAGACTAGAGAGATTTAAAAAAAATATTTATTTTGACTCAGAAAATAATTATTCCTGTCATGGAATCTTCCTACGAGGAATCATTTTTAATCTTCATGTTTTGTGAAGTAATTCTCGTAAGGCCACAGCATTGAACACGACAGAGTTCACATTAGAGCATGAAAACAACAGTTAGCAAAACAACAATGCCAAAATGGAGAAAAGTGGGTGTGATCACTGGGCTGGCTTCCAAATCACACTTTTTTTTAATTGTTAATTTACAAAATATTTAACAGAAAATTCTGAATCCAATAAATTTGGGCCGGCGCAAATATAGCCATAGACGGAGCTCAGTGCACAGTGATGCAGCCCATCGTGCTTGGAAGCAATATCAGCCTCTAATAATGAACAGTAATAAAGGTTACAAATTACATAGCAATGTAGTCCATCATAGTAATGCTTTTCAAAATGTCTTGTAATTCTAACTTACTATTATTAACTTCAATCACAGTGTGATAAAACGGCCGCATGCATGTTTTGTAGCTAGTTGTGTCACGTTAGCGCATGGTCGGTTGCGGTGTGACCCCAGGATGCAAAGATGGGTGGTGACATGCAGGTACAAACTTACAAAACCCAAAACCAGTGAAGTTGGTATGTTGTGTAAATCGTAAATAAAAACAGAATACAATGATTTGCAAATCCTATTCAACCTATATTCAATTGAATACACTGTAAAGACAAGATACTTAATGTTCGAACTGGTAAACTTTGTTGTTTTTTGCAAATAATAGCTCATTTGGAATTTGATGCCTGCAACATGTTTCAAAAAAGCTGGTACAAGTGGCAAAAAAGACTGAGAAAGTTGAAGAATGCTCATCAAACACTTATTTGGAACATCCCACAGGTGAACTGGCTTATTAGGAACAGGCTGGTGCCATGATTGGGTATAAAAGCAGCTTCCATGAACTGCTCAGTCATTCACAAACAAGGATGGGACAAAAGTCACCACTTTGTGAACAAATGCGTGAGCAAATTGTCGAACAGTTTAAGAACAACATTTCTCAATGAGCTATTGCAAGGAATTTAGGGATTTCACAATTTCCGGTCCGTAATATCATCAAAAGGTTCAGAGAATTTGGAGAAATCACTGCATGTTAACGGCAGTGCCCGTGACCTTCAATCCCTCAGGCGGTACTGCATTAAAAAGCGACATCAGTGTGTAAAGGATATCACCACATGGCTCAGGAACACTTCAGATAACCACTGTCAGTAACTACAGTTCGTTGCTACATCTGTAAGTGCAAGTTAAAACTCTACTTATTATTACTCTATTTATCAACAACACCCAGAAACGCCGCCAACTTTGCTGGGCCCGAGCTCATCTATGATGGACTGATGCAAAGTGAAAAAGTGTTCTGTGGTCTGACAAGTCCACATTTCAAATTGATTTTGTAAACTGTGGATGTCGTGTCCTCCGGACCAAAGAGGAAAAGAACCATCCGGACTGTTATAAGCGCAAAGTTCAAAAGCCAGCATCTGTGATGGTATGGGTGTGTATTAGTGCCCAAGGCATTGGTAACTTACATATCTGTGAAGGCGCCATTAATGCTGAAAGGTACATACGGGTTTCGGAGCAACATATGTTGCCATCCAAGCAACATTATCATGGACGCCCCTGCTTATTTCAGCAAGACAATGCCAAGCCACATTCTGCACGTGTTACAACAGCGTGGCTTCGTAGTAAAAGAGTGCGGGTACTAGACTGGCCGGCCTGTAGTCCAGACCTGTCTCCCATTGAAAATGTGTGGCGCATTATGAAGCCTAAAATACGACAACGGAGACCCTCGGACTGTTGAACAACTTAAGCTGTACATCAAACAAGAATGGGAAAGAATTCCACCTGAAAAGCTTCAAAAATTGGTCTCCTCAGTTCCCAAACGTTTACTGAGTGTTGTTAAAAGGAAAGGCCATGTAACACTGGGGGGAAAATGCCCCTGTGCCAACATTTGGGCAATGTGTTGCTGCCATTAAATTCTAAGTTAATGATTATTTGCAAAAAAAAAAAAGAAGTTTCTCAGTTCGAACATTAAATATCTTGTCTTTGCAGACTATTCAAGTGAATATAAGTTGAAAAGGATTTGCAAAACTATTGTATTCTGTTTTTATTTACGATTTACACAACGTGCCAACTTCACTGGTTTTGTTTTTGTACTTTAATGGTGGAAAACATTGGAGCACCAATGTGGATAAGGCAGTGGAACACAGGTGATACAAAAACTTAGCGAAAAGGCAGAACATACACAAAAACAGCACTAACGAATATACAGTGTGACAATGAACCAGCGCCGTCCATCTTCTTCTTCTTCATTTTATGGCGGGTCGCAACCAAAGTTATAGGTGAATACCGCCACCTACTGTACTAGGGTGTGTATCTTCAGGGTGAGTACTAAGGTTACAGACAGTGTTTACACAAAACCATATATTATTCCCCTTTGATTGATTGTTGGATGTTATATAAGTGTCTGCCTTTCCTCTTTGAATCCCACAGTTTCTGCCAGGACTCCCTAATTGTTGTATTAGTCAGTGATTTTGCTTGCCGTCTTCCAACTTGGATTTTAATCAACTTACCGGTATATGCCCCACACTCCAATGTGCGTAAGGATCCAACAGAGCGACGTCTATCTGACAACCCTGGGCATAAGAAGCCTCCTGATTGACAAAGAGGAACTAGTGTGTCTCCTAAATGTCAATAAGGGACATGTGAGGGAACCAAAGCTCTGTCTATTAGTGAAGTGGCAGGAAATGGAGGCACACAGGAAGTGTAAACAAGGAAATAATAGCACTGGAACAAGAATAAAACCAATCACAGGAAAATAATACTAAAATCCAAAACAGTCATGACAGATCAAGACAAGATGCGTCTCAATTAGGGATGTCTGATAATGGCTTTTTGCCGATATCCGATATTCCGATATTGTCCAACTTTTTAATTACCGATACCAATATCAACCGATACCGATATCAACCGATATATGCAGTCGTGGAATTAACACATTATTATGCCTAATTTGGACAACCAGCTATGGTGAAGATAAGGTCCTTTTTTTAAAAATTAATAAAATAAGATAAATCAATTAAAAACCTTTTCTTGAATAAAAAAGAAAGTAAAACAATATAAAAACAGTTACATAGAAACTAGTAATTAATGAAAATTAGTCAAATTAACTGTTAAAGGTTAGTACTATTAGTGGACCAGCAGCACGCACAATCATGTGTGCTTACGGACTGTATCCCTTGCAGACTGTATTGATATATATTGATATATAATGTAGGAACCAGAATATTAATAACAGAAAGAAACAACCCTTTTGTGTGAATGAGTGTGAATGGGGGAGGGAGGTTTTTTGGGTTGGTGCACTAATTGTAAGTGTATCTTGTGTTTTTTATGTTGATTTAATTAAAAAAAACAAAAAAAAACGATACCGATAATTTCCGATATTACATTTTAACGCATTTATCGGCAGGCCGATATTATCGGACATCTCTAGTCTCAATGGCAAACAGTTCAGTGTTTGAATCTTTAAACATACTATGAAACCATGGCTACGTAACTTACATATGAAAAAGGTCTAAAAGTACGCCCAAATTATACTGTATACCAGTGTCGGCCGTGCGTTTTCTCACCTTCAGTGATGTCCTACTTAGTCTGACTTCACCTCTCAAAACACCGTAATTTATGTCACCACATGGACACGGCTGGAGATAATATACAGAAACACACTACTCTGCAATGGATCCCCTCAACAGTGTACAAAACGGTCTATTTTTCAGTGCATTTAAAAATCAATAAACCCGCTTCAGAAATTAAAACATATCTTACGTGGTACTGTCAAAATTAAAAGAATTGCATAAAACAAATGAAACATGAAAAAATGAAGAAATAAAATGTTTGAACTCACAATTTGTAGGACCCATTCGACGCCGTATAAGCCAGTGGTACCACTCGTAGTGGATAGTTGGTCGTAGTCGGTTGATTCGTGTGAAACCAAACCAAACATTTCACTGCCAGGATAGCTTCCGGTGTCGGCCGACCTCGTCTCACAAGATGTAGTTTCTCTTAAATATCCTTCTTGAAAATGGCCTTGCAAATGTATATCTGCCACCTAATCCCCATTTTGCTCTCCTTTTTTGTCAGTACCGGTGAGCTTTCTGTGGCTTTCTATGGCTCGTCTGGCTCCGGTGCCACTTCCTGTTTTTGCAACTTGCCATTGGATACTCACTTTGGACTCCGAAATGAGTATCCAATCACAGGACGCGTAAATGTCAGGGCAAAGCTAGAAGGCCTTACTGACAACAACTCGTGATCTGATTGGCTATGGCGATTGTCTATCACCTGTATGTGTCCTTTCACTTACAGTGCACAGACGCCCGCATTGTTGATTCTGAAGGCCTCAGGCAGATTTCATACAGCATGGCAACATAAGCTAGCTGAATTTTGATTGGATACAAACTCTGACCTAAAAATAACAGCACTGAAAGGAGCATAATGTGAAATTAATAGA
This sequence comes from Nerophis lumbriciformis, assembly GCF_033978685.3. Classification (NCBI taxonomy): domain Eukaryota; kingdom Metazoa; phylum Chordata; class Actinopteri; order Syngnathiformes; family Syngnathidae; genus Nerophis; species Nerophis lumbriciformis. The sequence goes on from NC_084577.2 coordinate 7,987,115, forward strand.
ATATGAATAATTTTAGATATTTAGGGAAAGTAAATTATAAATTACTTTTATCTTTGATTAAGATCATGATTTTTGGTTATGTTAGGCCAGCAGAGAAGGCCTTGCTGGCCCTGACGGCCCTCCACTGCTGCATACCGTACATACTTGCATGTGTCTAAATAGTATGCAGGGTTCTGTACATACAGTATATATTACTTGATTTGACACGCTCGACCCTAAGCTAGTTAGGGCAAAGTGGCAGAGCATTCTGTTGATGTGGCCTGGAGACAAACATGACAAAAATTCTGGCACATTGCAAAATATGACACAGTACTCCTTTTGAAACCTTTTTTATAAATAGCCTAATCTAAATTTAAAAAAAATAATGTTGTGTATTAAAAACACATTATTTGACGTTGACTACATGAAAATAAGCAAGTTCTGATTTATTTTCAATATGAAACACATTCTATTGCATTGCCTCACACGTAGTCATGTTGCTTAATATGACGGCTAGATCTATATAACTGGCAATATCTAACTATATCTATGGCGCTGTATATAGAGTATTTTTATGACATTTTTTATACCCGTGGCAACGTAATTCCCAAAAACTGGACATAGTCTGCCTTTTCAGAGCATTTTCTGTTAGTGTGTGTTGCATAATCTGCAATTATTTTGACTCGGCCAAATTTAGAGAAAAAATGTGAGAAAAATGTGTCTGGGGGCCGGTATAGCTGATGTTTAGGAACACTAATACAAAACCTCACTATAATGTCTGATTGAATGCTAAAAACGGTATGAAAGACCGCCTGAAAAAACAGAATGGAATTTTAATTTTTTTTTTACTGAATGAGACACCCAGAATGTACATGAAAATAAAGATATGTGGGATTTACAATATTAACTATGAACGATAAAACACTGAATATTTACAACATATGAACGCCACACCCCCTCTCTAACGACATATTTTACAATCAAGCGAAACGCAACAAAAATGCAACAAACATTGCAAAATATGAACACGGAGGGTAAAAAAAACAACAGACCTACAATCTGATATATTGTATCACTAAGCTTTAGAACTTTGCTGTAAAAATCTCCCTTCGCGTCTGTCCCTGACACCCACATTTCAGGCTGGCCGCTCTGGAAACACTCTGTGGAAACACTCTGTGGAAACGCTCCGCACCCACACTGCTTGGTGCCTCGTCTGAGCTGCTGTGACTTAGATTACCATAGTAACTAATTAGATTACCATAGTAACTAGTATATCATGCAAAAGCGCAGAATCCAACCATTGAAATACTTTGTATAGTTCAAGACTTACGGTCATTTGAAAACATCACTGCACATCATAATGGCAGCTACAGTTTCCATCTTAAAGATCTGAAAAAATTATTTGAGAATGTCCGGCGGGCCAAATTTAAAGGCTTATGCCGCATGTGGTCCCCGGGCCTTAATTTGCAGAGGTCTGGTCTTCACACAACCAAACACAACCAAACACAAAACATACACTTTTTACATTGCTCTCTTTTAGCTATTTTTTTTTTACCTATTTGGAGTGGCATGACAGTCCCCATAAACATCTTATAAGTAGACGCAGCATTGGCTGCTGTGACGCAAGAAATTCGGCCGCCATCTTTAAGTGGTGATGAGGAGTTGGCGAGCAGCCTAAACTGACAGTTGACAGGAAACAAAGATGCCGGGCTGGTGTTCAGCGTTTTCCTGCTCAAAATGAGCGGACTGTTGAAAATAGGAATCGTTCTCTGCAAACCTATAGTGGCATCATGCCTTCAGTGTGCATATTGTATATAGTTCTCTGCAAACCTATAAAATATTCTATTTTGTCTTCATTATTTTGTCAGAATGCACCAGAATGCTTCATTTGTATGTGAAAATCACAAATAAATCTTCTGGGGCAGGATGACCCTGCTACAGGGGTTTGGTTTACAAACTTAAAGCCCCACCTAAAACAAAATTCACCAGCCGCCACTGATTATGATGCAGTCTCATTTTAGGCAAAGTATAAGACAATACTTTCTTAACAGTATAATTGTAACCAGGAATAAGTCTTCAAGTAACAATATTCAAATACTAACATTGTTGGGTAAGACAGAATTTGGTTTTATTCTGAATCCAATTAAACAGATTGGTGGTTTTAGCTGATATAAAGACTTTCAGGTGTTTATATACAGGTAAAAGCCAGTAAATTAGAATATTTTGAAAAACTTGATTTATTTCAGTAATTGCATTCAAAAGGTGTAACTTGTACATTATATTTATTCATTGCACACAGACTGATGCATTCAAATGTTTATTTCATTTAATTTTGATGATTTGAAGTGGCAACAAATGAAAATCCAAAATTCCGTGTGTCACAAAATTAGAATATTGTGTAAGGCTAATACCCTGGATCTCAGGAAACAGAGTGGACCGACACCAGCTGGACTGCTGCTGAGTGGTCCAAAGTCATGTTTTCTGACGAAAGCAAATTTTGCATTTCCTTTGGAAATTGAGGTCCCAGAGTCTGGAGGAAGACAGGAGAGGCACAGGATCCACGTTGCCTGAAGTCTAGTGTAAAGTTTCCACCATCAGTGATGGTTTGGGGTGCCATGTCATCTGCTGGTGTCGGTCCACTCTGTTTCCTGAGATCCAGGGTCAACGCAGCCGTCTACCAGCAAGTTTTAGAGCACTTCATGCTTCCTGCTGCTGACCTGCTCTATGGAGATGGAGATTTCAAGTTCCAACAGGACTTGGCGCCTGCACACAGCGCAAAATCTACCCGTGCCTGGTTTACGGACCATGGTATTTCTGTTCTAAATTGGCCCGCCAACTCCCCTGACCTTATGCCCATAGAAAATCTGTGGGGTATTGTGAAAAGGAAGATGCAGAATGCCAGACCCAAAAATGCAGAAGAGTTGAAGGCCACTATCAGAGCAACCTGGGCTCTCATAACACCTGAGCAGTGCCAGAAACTCATCGACTCCATGCCACGCCGCATTAACGCAGTAATTGAGGCAAAAGGAGCTCCAACCAAGTATTGAGTATTGTACATGCTCATATTTTTCATTTTCATACTTTTCAGTTGGCCAACATTTCTAAAAATCCCTTTTTTGTATTAGCCTTAAGTAATATTCTAATTTTGTGACACACGGAATTTTGGATTTTCATTTGTTGCCACTTCAAATCATCAAAATTAAATGAAATAAACATTTGAATGCATCAGTCTGTGTGCAATGAATAAATATAATGTACAAGTTACACCTTTTGAATGCAATTACTGAAATAAATCAAGTTTTTCAAAATATTCTAATTTACTGGCTTTTACCTGTATGTATATGTTTAAGTATTTGGCAGACGCTTTTATCCAAAGCGACATACATAAAAAATACATATAAAACAATCACTGTAAACATAATCATTTAAGGGAAGAATGTAATACAAAATATCAATACAAAGTGTCAAGATAGAATAAACTCTCTGCTGCTGCAGCAACAGAGATACAGTCTATAAGATATATAGATATCTAATGTATTCATACATTGTTTATGGAGGACATACGCATGTGTATATATAACCTAATCATATTGTTTCTTCAACTTAAAAATAGCTGACTGTTTTTTTCCCCCTTCTCTGGGATTATATTCCCAGTTTTGATCTCGGACGTCTGGTCACTTATAGCATATAAGAATATTATATTACTGTTAAGCAAACTATGAATAATAAAACACACCAAAACATGTGTCCTTTATCATAGCTACACATATGACAAAAAAACGAATGAAAATCAGTGGTATAATGAATTAAATGCGCCGACAGTTCATTGCTCCTGCCAAATGAATTGCACTGAGTGGAGCGGATCACCACTCCAAGATGGCGGCTCCGCGTCTCGTCAGCGCCAGTAGGCAGTAGCGCTCGATTCTGCGTCTACTTATAAGATGTCTATGACAGTCCCTCCCTTATGGCACGCCAGACTTGATACAGTTTGATGAGGCAGGTTAAAATAGTTGAAAAGGCAAAACCCAAAAGTTAGCTGTTAATGTTTCTGTTATGTTTAGATACTGCCACAGACAAAAATATACAGAAGTTAGATCTTAATATACCTGTATATAGTACCTATCTTGCTAGCTGTCAGCCTAACAACTGTTAGCTATAGCCTATTAGCATTTTACCTGTTGAAGACAACATAGAATATACTCATTTACATGACACCGTATGAGCTGTGCTTTGCCTACCTTGTACTTATTTTTTCTTATCTATTAGTATGTAAACTGTTAGCATTCTCTTAATAACATTGAGATGTAGCACTTTAGCACCTGTTCATTGAGGCAAAGATGTTCCATGAAGGATGCTGTTAGCATGCCAGCGACTAGCATTGTTTGTGTTTCCATTTCCCAGGCACGGTAGAAAATGAATGGATGGATGGATGGATGAATGGATGGATGGATAGGCCTACTGTCCAAGTGAAAATAGTTTTTAAAGCGGCACTGAGGATTAGCAACAAGTACAGGTCAATTTAAAATTTCCGAGGGGATGGTAGTTTTATTATTTTTATTATTTTACTTTAATAGGACAAAAGTGTAAATTCATGAATTTTACAGGTGCAGAAAAAGTCAGAATCGCCATTCTTATTTGTTTTGATTCTAAATTGATTAATATTTTTCAAAAATCGACAAAAAAAAATCAAAATCATTTTTAAAAAAACAACGTTTTTTAGGCCATCTCCTATGCACTGTGCTTGTACAATCATACGTCAGCAGCCAATAAGAGCTTTTGTAACCTGTAACCTGTTTTAAAAAAGTTTTTATTGTAATTCCTATACCGTCCATCGATTTTCTACCGCTTGTCCCTGTATCAAATAATATATTGCGAGAATCGTTTTGACTCGAGAATTGGTTTAAATTAAGAACCAATTCTAGACCGACTCATTGGGCGGCGTGGCTCGGTTGGTAGCGCGGCCGTGTCAGCAACTTGAGGGTTCCAGGTTCAATCCCCGCTTCTGCCATCCTAGTCACTGCCGTTATGTCCTTGGGCAAGCTACTTTACCCACCTGCTCCCAGTGCCACCCACACTGTGTTTAAATATAACTTATATAATGGGTTTCACTACATAAAGCGCTTTGAGTCACTTGAGAAATATACTTCATTTCATCACCCCAATTATCAGAATCGAATCCAATCGTGAGTTGTTCCATATTTTATTTAATTCTGAACTAACTCTTAATCTGCAATCTATAAAGCTAATTGGGAATATGTTACATACAATAATTAGATTAATCTAAGAGGCCACCGCTTCTGCTCACTGCTCCCCTCACCTCCCAGGGGGTGATCAAGGGTGATGGGTCAAATGCAGAGAATGTGTGTGACAATCATTGGTACTTCAACTTCAATATGTAACCAAACATATTTTCCCCACAAAAAAAAATGAAGACCGAGACTATAAAGACGAATTCCATGTTTTAGTCCAAATTCTGTTGGCCACTTGGTACTTGGGCAAATACAAAACTGATAAAACACAAGTGGTATCCATTGCAGATTTTAGCTATTGAATTAAAGGCATTATTTTTTCAGCTATTTTTCCATGATGTAGATTAGATTAGATTAGATAGAGAGATTTATTGGTCCCCGTGGGGAAATTCATTTTCACTGCCGTACATTTAAACAATAGACATTACACATCACAAAACAAAAATAACAAAAATACATCATACAAGACAAACACATTTATGGGTTTGTCAGACAGGTCGGCCGGGCCTGCTGTTAAGGGCGGCTATAGCTGCAGGGATCAGGCTTTTCCTGAGGCGGACCCTCCGGAATTTGATGGTTCTGTACCTGCTCCCTGATGGTAGTGGGATGATGTATTGGTGTAGTGGGTGAGTGATATCCTGGACTATTGTGTTTGCCAGTCGAGTGATGGACCTGTGGTTTAAATCTGAAATGTTGGGTGTGGGTAGGCCGATGATTTTAGCTGCTATGTTTGTAATGCGTGTGAGTTTGGTCCAGTTGGTTACAGAAAGCATGGTGAAAAAACATGTGGAACAGTACATAAGGATGGGTTGAACAATGCTTTGGTAAAGTAATAACAGGAGATGAAGTGCAACGTATAGTCCTTTAAGTTTTCGGATGGCTGACAGTCTTTGTTGACTTCTTTTTTGAATGTCCGTGATGTGCTGATCAAAAGTGAGTTTATTGTCCAAGGTTACGTATTTAAAAGTGTCAACTGTTTTAACTGTTTGTGTGTTTATGATGATGGGGTTCTGAGGTACTAGAGATGCGCGGATAGGCAATTATTTCATCCGCAACCGCGTCAGAAAGTCGTCAACCATCCGCCATCCACCCGATGTAACGTTTGATCTGAACTGCACCCGCCCACCATCCGCCCGTTGTTATATATCTAATATTAATAAAAAAATTAAAAAAAGGGTGAAAACTACGCGAATTGCACCTTGTGCAGACAAGATTTTTCGATCGGACACGGAGGAATTAGCGATGTAAAAGACCACGTTGGGACAAAAAAACACAAGTCTAATGCCGTTGCTAGCGATACAAGTGGAAAACTTTCAACGTTTTTCGTCGCCCAAACAGATTCTTTGGATGTGATAAATGCCGAAGTTTTATTTATGGAGGCAATAATTGAGCATGGACTTCCAATCGCACTGGCTGATCACATGGGACAGTTAATAATGTAATGCAACCTTTAAAAATCATTACGCAGTGATCGCGATCCCAAAAATAAACTTTTCTTGCATGATAATGTCCAGAAAAATTCGCTTTATATTACTATAGAGTCCTTTTAACGAATGAGTTTGATGGTTTATCACAAACCTTAAATGAAAGAAGTCCTTTGTTCTCCTGCACCATGCATGCGCAATCCTGTCGGCTGTATTTCACAGCACGACATACTGTAAAAAGTGTTTATACTATTTATACTTTCAATTAACAAATTGAAGTCTTGTGAAAGGTTGACAGGATAACTGGCATTAACTGTCAAAATAATTTCAAACTATTGAAGTTAGCTTACAGAATAAACATGTCAATCAACCCATATGATTTTTGCTGTAATATTTTTGTTTTGAAAAGTCACTGTGACTGATAGAAAAGTGATGGTTTTAGCAACATTTTAACCTGTCTGAATGCTAATAGTCATTTTGCGTCGGGGGGCGAAGCCCTGAACCCTCCACCAGGACTTTGTCCTGGACCTACCGGGGCCTGCGGCCCTTGGACCCTGGCTACTAGGTTTTTCTGATTTAAAAGTTGGCAGGTATGGTGAGGTTATAAAGCTTTTGCCTGTTAAAGAAAGGAGACTGATCCAATGCACAGACATTCGCGTGCCACGCTGTCACGACCCAGACGCACACCTGTGCGCAATCATATGGGAGCCGCGCTGAGCGCACCTCCAAGCGCGTCTCGCTGCCGGCGACGGCCAGATATGGGCCCACGCTCCAGCGCCATCCATTTTCAGGGCTAGTTGATTCGGCAGGTGGGTTGTTACACACTCCTTAGCGGGTTCCAACTTCCATGGCCACCGTCCTGCTCTCTATATCAACCAGGGTGAGCCCCACCCCTTTCATGAGCGCACTACGCGCGGAGTGACCCCTGTTACGCGCCCCCGGCAACAGGGGTGGCAAGCAGGTAAGCTGCGCGGGCGGAGCGCGCGGAGTGACCCATGTTACGCGCCCCCGGCCACGGGGGTGGCGGGCAGGTAAGCTGCTTACCTGCTGCGCGTGACGCCGGCCGCGGCGAAAGCGGACGAGGCGGGGTGTCGGTGCGGTGGGCGCGGTAGTGACCCTGGACGTGCGTCGGGCCCTTCTCGCGGATCGCCTCAGCTACGGCTCCCGGTGGGGCCCTCTCGGGGGAAGGGGCCTCGGTCCCGGACCCCGGCGAGGCGTCCCTTCTCCGCTCCGTAAAAGTGTCCATCTCTTTTCTTTTTTTTTCTTCTGTTGTGGCATATGCAGCAGGTGCCTGCTCGTTTTTCGTATGTGGGTAACAACATTTAACTATGTATATATATTTCCGAATTGGTTTAACTGCCACCCGCAAAAAAAAAAAAAAATAAATAAATAAAATTAATCCGCCCGACCCGACCCGCGAGCAGATAAAATCTTAGTTTTTTTAATTTCATCCGCCCGATCCGCGGATAATCCGCGGACTCCGCGGTTGTGTCCGCAAACCGCGCATCTCTATGAGGTACATCTTGTCACCTGGGATTATGCGATATCCTTTTGTTTATATGTGCAATGCTATTGGTTGGTGACCAGTGTAGAATGTACCCCTTTTGATCAAAGTCAGCTGGGATGGCCTCCACCTGACCAATGACCCAAATGAGAACAAGTGGTATAGAAAATGAATTAATGGAGTATCGGTATCCGTATAAGCGATATTGGTCCTGCATTCCCTTTGTATTGCATCGATATCAACATTTTTACCCACCCCTAGTAATGGTGAAAGCAACAGTGGAGGTTTTTCACGATTTATTTTGTGCACGGTACAGTTTCAGTTAAATTGATTACAAATCTGACGTGACAATAAAATCAAACTACATTTAGTTGAAGGATCATACAAACACAAGACCAAAAATTGCAAATGCAATGTATTTTCTCATTAAACAGGCAGGAGGAGTTAAAGTCCATAATCCACCTTTCGCGTAAAATCAACTGGGATAGGCTCCAACTCCATGGTCCTTGAACAGGATAAGTAGACTAAACTAAATAGACAGAAGTTGGTGTTGGTACAGCTAGAATTTTTTTTACAGTTCTTCCTTTCTTCAGAACTCCAGGAAGTTGGTCACAATAGCAGCATTATAGATCAGGTCTGAGATGTAGCCCATTGATGTCTGTGGTCCCATTTGTGCGTGATGATGATGATGATGGAGGTGGTGATGTCCCTGTCCTTGATTTACCTCCCAGTACATGGACTGAGAAGGAACCACCTGGTCCACAGAGACTCCTCCCCCACACACAGCCTGATGAGCCCCAGACGGAGCTAGGCTCTGAGTCTTGAGGTTCCTGTGTGGCTGGTAGGAGTGGCTGGACACCTGCGGTTGCCTGGTGATGGGCTGAGAAAATGAACCGGGTAGGAAAGTGGACAGTTTCTCCCGCTGTTGGCGCTCCCCCTCCCAGAGACGGGACTCTGAACGCTTCGAGGTGCTGAGGATGGACTGCTGATGCAGGGACGATTGAGACGGGGTATGGTTATTGTAGATTTGGATCCAGTCAGAGTAGAACTGTGGGATATCTTCACAAAGCCCTTGATCTGGTCTGAACATGTCTGCCAAATATGTCGAGGTAGGGAATGCCGAGGTCACCAGTCCAGAGCTGGGCTCTGCAAGACCTCTACTTCCAAGAACATGTTTCGTAGATTTGGGCAGTCTCCCAGTTTTGATACTTCTGGCTCTTCGGTTTTGAAACCACACCTGTGGACCAAAGCAAGATTTAAATTTTGAACAATATTGAGTCTTAGTTGACACATTTTATTTAATTTGACACATTTATGTCGACCAACTAACCAAGTCCCTTGTACCCGTTAAAGTACAATCTTTATAACCCGCAGCCTATCCTATTAAATTAATAAATTAATTCACATCCCAAATCGTGATTTTGATAATTTTGATTGTAATTCAATTCATATTGTTTGAGAATCAATTTTAAAAAAGAAAATATTTTTTGTGCACATTTGTATTATTATTTTAATGAATATATTTTTGGAATAAAAACATTAAAAGAGCGCACATGAGAGCGGTGGTGTGCGAAGAGTTTTTTTATTTTTATTTTCATAAATGCACACGCTAAAAGCAACGTTCTCTCTAAGGTGCGCGCCTGCGCAAATGCGCACTGCTCACGCGTCCTCTGCGCACAGCAAATTAATGCCGCGCAGGAAATCAAAAATCCCATCTGAACTTTAAACAAAATAAACACATTACAATTTATTCTGTATGATTTTGCATTGCAACTCTATGAGTGACAGGTGACAACAAGAGTGGCCCCAATGAATAAAACAATCTTTGTCAATACAGTTCAATTATCGTCTGTCGAGACACTTTACGGACAGGAATTCCATCAATGACTTTATTTAGCAGAACTGTTTGTAACCACACCAAAAACATGAGTAAAAAAAACTTTTATCAATAAAAACTGGTAATTTTCTGCCATACAAACCAGGCTTAAACCAACGTTATCATCCGCTCGCTCTCTCACCTGCACCAACACAAGCACTCATGGCACTTAGCCAGTGTTGCGTTTATGGCCACACAAAAAGTCGGACAACCCCAACGCCACACAATGTGTAAATGCCAGGTTGTAACACTCTTAGTCCTCAATCAGATGTGTGCTTATTTTACTGCCATTTATTAAGAATGTTAATCTAAGGATATTATTCATGAAATATTGTCACTATATTTCATAAAAGCTAATAAAAAGATGTATTTTACAGACAGAAAATTACAGGAACTAAATGTAATCTCTAAAAAGGGTAACATTTATTTTAAAGTCAGGACCCGCAGCCAGACATACAATACTAGCACATAGGTCATGAAAAACATGTTTTTTTGTTATTGTCATTGTAAGAGGGCAAAATCACTTATATCAGAAAATTATTTTAATAAAACATTTAAATTGTTATTTAGTCAGGTTTGGGACAGGTGTGACGATGGTGTGGCCACAGTGTGCACGTCTAATGTTGCTCACATGTGCTCCACTAAATGCTCAGGGAGTTTGTGCGTTTGCTCACACACATGAAAAATTAGAGGGAACATTGGTTAAAAGTGTGATTTCAATGTTGATGATGTGCATTTATTATTACAAAAAAGAATGTCTGTTATGGCAAGCAGAAAAATCTTTGAGGCTATGAAGTGTCTTTTATTCAATGCCTGGATTATGTATAAATTAATCGATAGATACTTCAATGACTAAAATAAGCGATAGCCCTAGACATCAATAAAACATGCACACATTGGCTTCCTGTTTGCTGCAAAGTTAGTTAGCGAAATAAATATCAGAAGCTTTAATGTCATTGTAGTCAAGACATGCCACAAAATTAGCAAATATAATTAATAATACAATGAGCTATATTTCTCCCCCAGTTTTGTATGAGTTATCATACAACTAAACATTGCCAGAGTGCTCAGCCAAAAAATCCCACACGTGACTATAGTCTCTGCTGCAAAAAAAAACACCATTGGGCCAAAAAAAAGCTGCGAAGGTCAGCACTTTGATAGAGAAAGTGAGAATCACTTTTGAGTTGCCAAAAAATAACTTCAAAGTCAGAAGGATGCTCTCCCTTACTCTGCTTTATAGATAGATAGATAGATAGATAGATAGATAGATAGATAGATAGATAGATAGATAGATAGATAGATAGATAGATAGATAGATAGATAGATAGATAGATAGATAGATAGATAGATGGATAGATAGATAGTACTTTGCTGATTCCTTCAGGAGAGTTCCCTCAGGAAAATTAAAATTCCAGCAGCGTTGTACAGAATTGAGATCAAATTTAAAAAGTAAGAAGTAAATAATGGGGGTATAAATGGAAATAAAATAGAAAATATTACAATAAGAATAAAAATAACAAGCAACAATAAGAATACAAATATAACAGTAGTGACCATGTTATGACAATGTATTGCACTGTTAATCATCTCTGCTTATCACCGTCTTTGCCAACATATCGTTTTATCTTCAATAAAGATAAAAAATTATGTCAAATGTCAAATTAATTTTGCATTGTTTTTTGCATGAAAAACCATAATAATGCTCTATAAAATGTTTTCATATTTTCAGGTGTCTGGAACAAATAAATTGCATTTACATTATTCCTAATGCAAAATTGCATAGTTCGTCGAATTGTATGATTCGGTTTTCATTGTTTACTAAAAAAAAAAAAGCGAGGTACCACAGTACTTATTTAATAATATAGAAGAGGGTATCCTACCTGTATCTTGCTCTCAGGCAGGTGTGTGTGTGCGGCCAGCCTCTCCCTCAAGGTGATGTCTGGGTAAGGGGTCACGGCGAAAGCCTGCTCCAGCTCGGACAGCTGAGCTCGGCTGAAAATCGTGCGCTTCCTTTTCCTGGGACCCTCCACTGCCCCGCTAGCAACCCAGTCTGGATCTGGGAAGGAGAGGCTGCTCTCACTGCGCACATCTTTAAAATTTTGCAAGATTTTCATAAAAAAACATTTCAACCGCTGCTTCTGTTTATTTTGATTGCCATGTAAGAAAGCGTAACACAAAATAGATATTGGAATAAATATTACGCATGTAAAAATTGCTGATATCGACTCACCTTTAGAAGGGTCCGGTTCCCCAAAAATAACTTTTAGATCCACCACAGCAGTCTGCTGGTCCTGCTTGAGTAAAGTGAAATCTTCATCAATGAACAATGCCATGATCGCTGCACACACTCCAGGATTTACTGACACTTTGACAGTTGGGAGACTCTTATACTCATAAAAGAGGGCACCCCCCTCCCCCAACACACACACACACACACACACACACACACACACACACACACACACACACACACACACGTAACCCAGGCAGCTATAATCTTAATATTGTGAGTCACTAATAATATATTGGGATTATACGTTATTTTCGAAGGCTATATCAGACACTTTTTTATTTACCGTTGCTTGTTTTCATGTTTTTGCATGAAATACACAAAAATCAATTTAAAGTAGTGGAAGCCATCCTAAAAAAGTAAACCATAAGAACCATTTGTGCTTAGGTTTTTCCAATTGCTACAACACAATTTTGCAAACCAGTGTGGTTTTATCAAAGTACGCGACACAATTCACAAAACCGCACACCCAAACTGCAAAATACATCCTATAACCTGCAAAATAACCCTAACCCATCCAAAACTGCATATACAAAACCCAAAACCAGTGAAGTTGGCACGTTGTGTAATTCGTAAATGAAAACAGAATACAATGATTTGCAAATCCTTTTCAACTTATATTCAATTGAATGCCCTGCAAAGACATGATATTTAATGTTCAAACTGAGAAACTTCATTTTTTATTTGCAAATAATCATGAACTTAGAATTTAATAGCAGCAACACATTGCAAACAAGTTGGCACAGGGGCATTTTTACCACTGTGTTACATGGCCTTTCCTTGTAACAACACTCAGTAAACGTTTGGGTACTGAGGAGACCCATTTTTTAAGCTTTTCAGATGGAATTCTTTCATATTCTTGCTTGATGTACAGCTTACGTTGTTTAACAGTCCACGGTCTCCTCCTTTGTGGTATTTTAGGCTTCATATTGCACCACACATTTTCAATGGGAGACAGGTTTGGACTTTGGGCAGGCCAGTCTAGTACCCGCACTCTTTTACTATGAAACCACGCTGTTGTAACACGTGGCTTGGCATTGTCTTGCTGAAATAAGCAGTCCATGATAACGTTGCTTGGATGGCAACATATGTTGCTCCAAAACCTGTATGTACCTTTCAGCATTAATGGTGCCTTCACAGATGTGTAAGTTACCCATGTCTTGGTGCACTAAAACACCCCCATACCATCACAGATGCTGGATTTGGAACTTTGTGCCCATAACAATCTGGATGGTTCTTTTCCTCTTTGGTCCGGAGGACACAACATCCACAGTTTCCAAAAACAATTTGAAATGTGGACTCATCAGACCACAGAACATTTTTCCACTTTGCATCAGTCCATCTTAGATGAGCTCGGGCTCAGCAAAGCCGGCTGCATTTCTGTGCATTGTTGATTTTTGCTTTGCATAGTTGAGTTTTAACTTGCACTTACAGATGTAGCGACCAACTGTAGTTAGCTGATTGAGAAATGTTGTTCTTAAACTGTTCGACAATTTGCTCCCGCATTTGTTCACAAAATGGTGACCCTCGCCCCATCCTTGTTTGTGAATGACTGAGCATTTCATGGAAGCTGCTTTTATACCCAATCATGGCACCCACCTGTTCCCAATTAGCCTGTTCACCTGTGGGATGTTCCAAATAAGTGTTTGGTGAGCATTCCTCAACGTTCTCATTCTTTTTTGACACTTGTGCCAGCTTTTTTGAAACATGTTGCAGGCATCAAATTCCAAATGAGCCAATATTTGCAAAAAATAACAAAGTTTTCCAGTTCGAACTATTTAGTTCGAGTATCTTGTCTTTGCAGTGTATTCAATTGAATATAGGTTGAAAAAAATTTGCAAATCATTGTATTCTGTTTTTATTTACGATTTACACATTGTGCCACTGGCTTTGGGGTTTGTAAGAAGTGGAGAGGCGGGGCCGGCAGGCCGACAGCGAGGCAGGGCACACCGGAGCCCGCTGCAAGATGGCGGCGAGAAGGCGTAGACGGCGAGCAAGCAGCGATGCGGGGCGCGCCGGGATCGACGCCGCAATTATTATCAGGTGGGTGGATCGCCCAGCTGGACACAATTAAATAATCCTGTCGCACGGTGAAAAAGGGCGGCAGATGTGGACGTTTGGGGAGAGAGGCAGAGAGAAGAGAAGGAGCCAGAGGAAAGCTGACACTGAGCGAGAGAGACTGAGAGCGCAAGGAAGAAGACGACGCACGAAGCTGAAAAGCCGGGGCGGAAGAGCGAGCAGAGAACGGCAAGGCTGAAAAGCAATCCGGCAAGAGACTTTCTTATTGAAAAATAAAGAAGTCTACAGAATGTCCGTCCTTGGTGGTCCGTGGAACCCGCACAACGATGTGAGACTGTCACATTTGGCGCCCAACCGGAAAGGACCACCAGAGGCGGGGGAGGAAGATCCTCTGTGGGCTCTCATAGGCACACTCGCTGGCCTCGCGGCAAACAGCCGACAGCAATATTGGCTCTTGCAAACATTGGCGGACCAGATGGAGGGGGGCGGCGAGTGGCCCCCCGAATGAGATGATGAAGATTACGACGAAGAGTGGAAGACGGTAACGAAGAAGAAGTAAATGAAGAAGTAAACGAAGAAGTAAATGAAGAAGAAGTAAATGAAGAAAAAGTAAATGAAGAAAAAGTAAACCAAGGAGAAGAAGAAGAAAAGGACACAGAAGAAGAAGAAAAGGACACAGAAGAAAAACAGGTGAAAAAGGAAAAGACCGGGGTTACAGGTGGACCTGGCTGTCAGCACTTCCCGCTCCCTCGGAAAAAGGGGTGTGGGGGGAGTAGGCTCAGCCGGTTGGAATCCCGGCTTGTGTCTGGCGGTAGAGGACTGTAGAGAGGCGGGGCTGGCAGGCCGACAGCGAGGCTGGGCACACTGCCCGCTGCAAGAGGGCGGCGAGGAGGCGTCGACGGCAAGCAAGCAGCGAGGTACGGGATCGACGCCGCAATTATTATCAGGTGCGTGGATCGCCCAGCTGGACACAATTAAATAATCCTGTCGCATGGTGTAAAAGGGCGGCAGCCGTGGACGTGGGGGGAGAGGCAGAGAGTGACGGCGGGCGAGACGGCCAACATAGAAAAGACGAGACTGCTGAAAAGCACACAAGAAGGGAAGAGCAAGACTACTAGAAAAAGGACGCGCAAAGAAGAGGCGTGAGATTGTTGCGAAGCGCAAAGACTTTAAAAATAAAAATAAAAAGCTGTTGTCACTCTGCCAACGAAGAGTGTGACTGTGTATTGTTGGTCCTCGAAGAACCCAGAACTAAGAAGAACTTTACAGTAGTATTGTCAAAATCATAATTTTGCACCAAGTGACACACGTCATGCATATTACTAGATTTTTGTCGAACCAACTACACACTTGTAAAACTTTTTAGATTGTTGACATGCACAGAAATATTTGCAGATACACATGCCGTTGATACATTTTATTTTTCCCCAAGCAGTACATATATGCACAGCAGCTAGTTTAACATTGGAATTAACAAAAATATGCTCACAAAAAACAGTAAACTGGAAAAAAAATTGCAAAAAACTATAGGCAACAAAAATAATTAAGCAGCATTTGGGATGAGAATTGATAAGATTTTTTCGGTTCCAATTCCATTTAACGATTCAGTTCCTTAACAGTTCTCTTATCGATTCTTATTTGGAGAAAAAAGGGTGGATTAGAATCAATTTTGTTTAGTTTAGAGCAGTGGTTCTTAACCTTGTTGGAGGTACCGAACCCCACCAGTTTCATATGCGCATTCACCGAACCCTTCTTTAGTGAAAAATAAAATGATGGTTTTTTTTCAAATTCAAGACAGTTATATGTTTTTGGTAACACTTTAGTATGGGGAACATATTCTAAGTAACAACGACTTAATTTAGAGTTTTTTGGACACTAGGGGAACATATTCTAAGTAACAAAGACTTACTTTAGAGTTATTTTGTTAGGGTTAGGGTTAGAGGGTTAGGGCCAGGGTTAGAGGGTTAGGGTTATAATAAGGCCAAGCCGAATAAGGCATTAATAAGTACTTAATAATGACTAGTTAAGAGCCAATATGTTACTAATTTGCATGTTAATAAGCAACTCATTAATGGTGAATATGTTCCCCATACTAAAGTGTTACCATGTTTTTCTACTGGTGCACAAAATGAACCGTGCATGAACATCATCTTGTTTGAAGAACAAATCCAACACAGTGCATAAACTCACAACAAATTACACACCTTCAAATCAGTGTGACTTCTGCTGTGGCCGTATCCGCAATACACCGATAGGGAGAAGTCTTTATTTACACGATGAGTCGGGTGTGTC
Source organism: Nerophis lumbriciformis (assembly GCF_033978685.3). NCBI lineage: Eukaryota > Metazoa > Chordata > Actinopteri > Syngnathiformes > Syngnathidae > Nerophis > Nerophis lumbriciformis. The sequence continues at coordinate 8,003,748 of NC_084577.2, forward strand.
TTGACCTCCGCCGAACCCCTGAGCCCGACTCACCGAACCCCTAGGGTTCGATCGAACCCAGGTTAAGAACCACTGGTTTAGAGGTAATATGACCTTACACACCCTACAGTTAGGTCTCAAGAGGCACATACTGTATGGATCAGAGAAGAAATCAATGTAAGAAGTTAATATTCTTCTGTAGAATTTAATCATGTGCAAATTTCACAAGAATGTAACATTTACACACTCTCTCTGTCAATACTTGGTCCTTTGGGTGTTTTGTTTTTCCGGAATGCAAAGGAAAGTTGGCGCGGGCAAGGCGTGAATGTAAGTACATATTTATTTGTAACACTAACAAACTACAAAAAAGGAAGCAAACAAAAGGCGCACACAATGGCGGAGAACAAACTTGACTAATGAAACCAAAAGACTAGCACAAAGGTAATTAACTTTGAACACGAAACAAAAACACTTACTGTGGCATGGTATGAAGCATGAACTATAATAAACAGGAATCTCATGGGTAGCAGAGGTCGTATGGATGGATAGGATAATGTCACCAGCACGATCGGCAGAAACAGACAGTTTTAAATAGCAGTGACATGATTAGTGACAGGTGTGCGCGAGTGCAAAGCGTGAGACAGGTGCGTGACATGACAGGTGAAAACTAATGGGTTGCTATGGTGACTAAACAAATAAGAGTGCACAAAGAGACCAAAAACAAAACCGAACATGACTAAAACAAAAACATGATCAACAGACATGACACTCTCTTCCCACAGTGTGCCGCGTGGCAGGCTCAGGAGCTCAGGGCTCACCTGGAGCCAATTGGCACACCCCCTCTTTAAGTTATTTGGTCCAGCTGGTTGCTGCCGAAGCTTTGTATACAGTTGCCACGGCCACATCTTCCATCATCCCGCAGGAGAGAGTTCTGTCTTTTGCATGCCCGGTTTCCCAGCTCTGCCCAGTACTTTCTAGCCTTGCCTAGCATCCTTTTTTCTTTGGCTTTTTTGTAGTTTTTTCATGGTGTGCCACCATCACCTTTATTTTTCTGCCTTATTGTGTTTCCCTCACAATAAAGGGGAATACTTTTTGCCAAACTTTAACCGTCTCCGCATTTTGGTATTCACAACACATCGAACCTAACATGATGATCAAAATTATAACAAAGGCATGACATACACTATATTGCCAAAAGTATTTGGCCACCCATCCAAATGATAAGAATCAGGTGTCCTAATCACTTGGCCCGGCCACAGGTGTGTAAAATCAAGCACTTAGGAATGGAGACTGTTTCTACAAACATTTGTGAAAGAATGGTTCCCCTCTCGATGTTGTAACTTATGGGTTCAGCAGCCGGAGAGTTCTACGCCTACGTCTCGGGTGTCGCTGCTGTTTGCGCCACTGGCCATACACTAACCTCCGAGAGAGCCGCTTGCGCAGCCGGACCACTCGAGGTCGCTGAGACGACGATGAGGGCGAGGAAGGTGGCGGCGCCCTGGAAAGGCCCACCGGAGACGAAGAGAGACCAGACGTCGCCGTGGAAGCGGTAGGAGTCGACGTCGCCGTGGAAGCAGGAGGAGTCGACGTCGCCGTGGAAGCAGGAAGAGTCGACGTCGCCGTGGAAGCAGGAAGTGTCGACGTCGCCGTGGAAGCAGGATGAGTCGGCGTCGCCGTGGAAGCAGGAGGAGTCGACGGCGCCGTGGAAGCAGGAGGAGTTGACGTCGCCGTGGAAGCAGGAGGACTCGATGTCGCCGTGGGCGGAGCAGGCGGCTCGTCTGCCGGCGTGGGCGGAGCAGGCGGCGTGGGCAGAGCAGGCGGCGTGGGCAGAGCAGGCGGCGTGGAAGCAGGTGCTTTTGCGGAAACCAGCCTTGGAGTTGGTGCAGGTGCGGAAACCAGACTTGGAGTCAGTGCTGGTGCGGAAACCAGACTTGGAGTCGGTGCTGGTGCGGTAACCAGACTTGGAGTCGGTGCTGGTGCGGGAACCAGACTTGGAGTCAGTGCTGGTGCGGGAACCAGTCTTGGAGTCGGTGCTGGTGCGAGAACCAGTCTTGGAGTCGGTGCTGGTGCGGGAACCAGTCTTGGAGTCGGTGCTGGTGCGGGAACCAGTCTTGGAGTCGGTGCTGGTGCGGGAACTAGTCTTGGAGTCGGTGCTGGTGCGGGAACCAGTCTTGGTGTCGGTGCTGGTGTGGGAAGCAGTCTTGGAGTCGGTGCTGGTGCGGGAACCATACTTGGAGTCGGTGCTGGTGCGGGAACCAGACTTGGAGTCGGTGCTAGTGCGGGAACCAGTCTTGGAGTCGGTGCTGGTGCGGGAACCAGTCTTGGAGTCGGTGATGGTGCGGGAACCAGTCTTGGAGTCGGTGATGGTGCGGGAACCAGTCTTGGAGTCGGTGCTGGTGCGGGAACCAGTCTTGGAGTCGGTGCTGGTGCGGGAACTAGTCTTAGAGTCGGTGCTAGTGCGGGAACCAGTCTTGGAGTCGGTGCTGGTGTGGGAACCAGTCTTGGAGTCGGTGCTGGTGTGGGAATTAGTCTTGGAGTTGGTGCTGATGTGGGAACCAGTCTTGGGACTTGGCGTGGTGGAGCTTGACGTGGTGGAGCTTGGCGTGGTGGAGCTAGCCTTGGACTTGGCGCTAGCTTAGGTGCAGGTGGCCTCGCTGGCGGTTGCGGCTTAACAGGCCGAAAAACCGGTGGTGGCGGCCGGGGAGGAGGTTGCGGCTTAGCACGCCGAAGGACTGGTGGCGGTGGCCGGGCAGGAGGTTGCGGCTTAGCACGCCAAAGGACTGTTGGCGGTGGCCGGGCAGGAGGTTGCGGCTTATCATGCCGAAGGACTGGTGGTGGCGGCCGGGCCGGAGGTTGCGGCTTGGCAGGCCGAAAGACTGGTGGCGGTGGCCGGGCCGGAGGTTGCTGCCTGGCTGGGAGAACTGTGCCCTCTCACTAGCAAAACACCCAGCACTAGCCCCCCCCTCAAGAAGCGGATCCCAGACGCGTTCTGTGCAGTCTGGAACAGTCTTTAGAGGTGGGTGGGAGGAGGCGAGGTGGGGGGTAGGCTTTTGATTGTTCAAAATGTCTCTTATGCTCTTCAATAGCAGGCGGAGTGTCCTCTGTCGCTTGGGATAGTTCCTCCAGTTTAAGTTCAATGAGTACCTTCCGGTACCACTCATCCACCCAAGCAGGACTGTACTTTTCAAGGATTGTCACGGAAGATGACTGGGCTGGAACAGGAAGTGGAGAAGGCTGAGCAGCACGTGGCAGAGCAGAGAGAGGAGGCGGAGGCCGGCTTAGAGCAACAGCAGGCAGAGAAGGTTTTGCAGGGCGTGGCAGTTCGGCTGGCAGGAACTGAGCCACCCCCGTAGTGGACTGTAGTGACGACCAGGAGGGAGAAAACATAGGAGTGGGCGGAGCTTGAGCCATAGGGGGTGGGGCCAAAGTAATTGGGGGTTGAGCTAGAAAGTCAGAAGGTGACTGGGACTGACTAGACCTAGAATTAAGAAAAATGTCCTGATAGTGTTTAATTGTCGAATTAAAGTCATTAGGAAGTGGCTGACAGTAAGAATTAACAGAATGTAAAAAAATATATTTTTATATAACGTCATCAAAAGTGGACGGGGGTGTGTCATCAGGAGGCGTGTCATTAGGGGTCGCCAACGGGATGACGTCATAGCTGCAGTCCCAGTGATTGACAGGCCAGCCGGAGAAATCTTTGAAAACGTGGTCATTATAATTATCAACTATCTGAGGAGAATCCTGGGCTGCTTGTAGCTGGCTGTGCTCCGGAGGGAAAAGTTGTGGGATTGGTGCGTCTTTGCCGTGAGCCGAAGTCTTCTTGGGTGACTTCCGCCTTCGCTGACGCGTTCGGGCTGGCTGTGAGCAGACATCCCCGGGCCAGATGGAGTCGATTTGGACCAACGAACCGTTAGGCCCCACAAAAGGTCTTCGCGCTCCAAAGGGGAATACCGGAGAGTCTCTCTATCCATCGCCTTTAAAACCAGCCACGTCCCGTAGCCGGAATCCTCCACGCCCTCTTCGAAAAGACTGTTTGCTGTTGGTCTTCTGTTACGCTTGCGAGGCATTGTGATGCCGGAGGTCGTCTTTTCAAGATGCAGAGGGATGTCAGGAAGCGGCTTGCAGGTGAGATTAAATTATTTATTTTAGTTGCAGAACAAAATATGCTGCGCAGTGCCCACGGCACGGAAAACAAAAGGGTAGCCAAAAGATGCTAATATCAAAAATGCAGACTATGAGCGTAACCAAGAGCGTACCTTGTTGCATGGGAGCAAACAAGACCAACAGACCGAGTGAGGCCAGCACGTAAACTAAATAGCCCTCTGATTAGAGCCCGGGCAACAGGTGCGCGTCCGGAACACTAACCAGAGGCAGGTGACTGTAATCTGCCGTCATGGCAACAGAAACAAACAAACTCAAGAGGTGCTGTACACACAAGTGACTTGAAAACATAAACAGAATATGATCCGGGCAGCGGATCATAACAGTTTTGTACCGTTCGTATGCCCATTTCTTTCTTATATAAAGTACAACTTTATTTACACATTTCCGACGTCCTGTCCAATACTTTGATCATAGTTAAACTACACTCAGGAGCTCAGTGATTTCCAGCGTGGAACTGTCATAGGATGCCACTTGTGCAGCAAATCCTGTCCTGAAATTTCCCCGCTCCTAAATATTCCAAAGTCAACTGTCGGCTTTATTATAAGAAAATGGAAGAGTTTGGGAACAACAGCAACTCAGTCACAAAGTGGTAGGCCACGTAAACTGACCGAGAGGGGTCAGCGGATGCTGAAGCGCATAGTGCAAAGAGGTCGCCGACTTTCTGCACAGTCAGTTGCTACAGAGCCCCAAACTTCATGTGACCTTCCAATTAGCCCATGTACAGTACGCAGAGAGCTTCATGGAATGGGTTTCCATGGCTGAGCAGCTTCATCTAAACCATACATCACTAAGTCCAATGCAAAGCGTGGGATGCAGTGGTGTAAAGCATGTCGCCACTGGACTCTAGAACAGTGGAGACGCCTTCTCTGGAGTGATGAAACACACTTTTCCATCTGGCAATCTGATGGACGAGTCTGGGTTTAGAGGTTGCCAGGAGAACGGTACGTTTCGGACTGCATTGTGCCGAGTGTGAAATGTGGTGGAGGAGGAATTATGGTGTGGGGTTGTTTTTCAAGAGTTGGGCTTGGCCCCTTAGTTCCAGGGAAATGAACTTTGAATGCTTCAGGATACCAAAACATTTTGGACAATTCCAACCTTGTGGGAACAGTTTGGAGTGAGCCACTTCCTCTTCCGACATGACTGTGCACCAGTGCACAAAGCAAGGTCCATAAAGACATGGATGACAGAGTCTGGTGTAGATGAACTTGACTGGCCTGCACAGAGTCCTGACCTGAACCCGATAGAACACCTTTGGGGTGAATTAGAACGGAGACTGAGAGCCAGGCCTTCTCGACCAACATCAGTGTGTGACCTCACCAATGCGCTTTTGGAAGAATGGTCGAAAATTCCTATAAACACACTCCGCAACCTTGTGGACAGCCTTCCCAGAAGAGTTGAAGCTGTAATAGCTGCAAAAGGTGGACCGACATCAAATTGAACCCTATGGGTTAGGAATGGGATGGCACTTCAAGTTCATATGTGAATCACGGCAGGTGGCCAAATACTTTTGGCAATATAGTGTATCTCACTTTGCATGTAATGAGTTAATATTCACATTTGAAGTAACTGCTGACATGGACTTTTACATTGTATTCTAATTTTGAATTTTACCTGTATAATATAGTCAGGGTTTCTATCAATCAGCAAATGAATTGTATTTTTCAATGCCACTTGAAAAAAATGTAATGTCTATGTCCGACCGCATATGGTTATTATATATATACCGTAATCAAAAGATTAGAATTGTTAGCATTTGACAATGGTAACATTGAATAGTTGAAAACGTTTACATTAACTGTTAATATCTAGTGACTCTCAAGACTGTTTCTTCTGAGAATTTATTTTAATTTTTCTGTAGTAGTATCTGGTGTTCTACCATACCATACCATACCAACTTTATTTATAAAGCCCTTTAAAAACAACCACAGTTAAAGAACAAAGGGCTGTACACCACAAAGAAATAGAGGCAAAGGACAGACTAAAAAATAACATTCAAAACAGAAGTAAAATACACATTGAAAAAGTAAATACAAATTACCCTAAGAACAATTTGTTAGATAAAAAGCAGTTAAAAAGTTAAAAACAGCTAAAAAAGTTCAAAGTTAAAAACAGTTTAAAGACTCATGCTGGGTTAAAAGCCAGTGAATAAAAATGGGTTTTAAGAAGGGTCTTAAAAATAGCCAAAGAAGGGGCCTGTCTCACATGGAGAGGGAGATCGTTCCAGAGTTTGGGACCCGCAACAGAGAAGGCTCTGTCCCCTCTGAGCATGCGCTTTGATTTGAGTACCTCCAGGAGCAGCTGATCAGCTGACCTGAGGGGCATAGAGGTGGACCAGCTCAGAGAGGTAAGGTGGTGCAAGACCACGTAAGGATTATAATTTTCAAATGGACTCTAAAAGACACAGGCAGCCAGTGGAGGGAGGCTAAAACAGGAATAATATGCTCTCTTTTTCTTGTGTTAGTTAAAAGTCGGGCAGCTGCATTTTGGACCAGCTGCAGACGTGAGATGGAGGATTGACTAATTCCAAAACACAAAGAGTTACAGTAATCCAGCCGAGATGTGATAAAGGCATGGATTACTGTCTCAAACTGTTGCCTAGAAAGAAGGTTTTTAACCTTGGCCAGCTGACTGTTAAGAATTGATCAAGGGTGTGACCCTGGGATGCAGAGACGGGAGGCAAAGTTGAATACAAAAAGGGGTAACAAAAGGCGATGGGGCAGAAGTGCACACCATGAATACTAACAAAACTGGTTCCTCAGTGGTCGGCGAGGGAAAAAGCCAGGGCGCACTAAGCACAGCATAAGTCCTCTTTAAATCAAGGAGGCTAGGAAACAAACACAAAGAGGTAAAGATTAACAGGACTAAGAAAAGGCAACGTACCAGGACTGACGAGGCGAAGCAGGCACATGCACGTGCAGGGTTCAGGAAACAATAACCGGCAAGGTCAAGCTGTGAGTGACGAGCTTAAATACTGGTCAGCTAATTGCGAGCAGGTGTGCCACAAGGTCCGCCCCTCGCCGAGGACGAATCACTACAAAACACAGTTGCCGACAAGGAGAAGGCAGGAACACACTAAAAACACAACAGTACCCCCCCCTTATTGGACGCCACCTGGCGGCTTACCTGGCTTCTCCGGAAAACGATCATAAAAAGCCGTTAACAGTGAAGGGTCAAGGATAAGTGATCGCGGGACCCAAGATCGGTCCTCGGGGCTGTAACCCTCCCAGTCGACCAGATACTGGAAACCCCTGCGCCTTCTCCTCACATCGAGAATGGCCTTGACTGTGAACGCCTGGTGTCCATCGATAAGCCTGGGAGGTGGAGGAGGCACCTCTGGAGGACTCAAGGGACTGGATTACACAGGCTTGAGTAGGGGGATGTGGAAAGAGGGATGAATCTTGAGAGAGTCTGGAAAGTGTAGTCAAACCGCTGAGGGATTGATGACTCGCTCAATGGGGTAAGGCCCAATAAATCGTGGCTGCAGTTTCTTGGAGACCACTTGGAGAGGTAAATCACGAGATGACAGCCATACCTTCTGACCGGGCCTGTAATCCGGTGCTGTGCTGCGGTGGCGGTTAGCGAGACGCTGGTTGCGCTTCGAGGTGCGTGACAGTGCAGACCGAGTATTCTGCCAGGCTTGCCGTGCGCGGTGCAGGTGGGCAGCCACCGATGGGACGGCGACCTCTGATTCCAAGGAAGGAAAAGCGGGAGGTTTGTACCCGTAGGCGGAGTGAAATGGAGACATACCTGTAGCAGAGCTGACGAGTGTATTGTGATCATACTCAATCCAAGGTAAACCAAGCGCCCAGGAGGCCGGCTGGTGGTGGAAAACGCAGCGGATGGCAGCCTCCAGATCCTGATTGGTGCGCTCAGTCTGACGGTTAGTCTGCGGGTGATATCCAGAAGAAAGGCTCGGCGATGCTCCCAACGATTTGCAGAAAGCCTTCCAAACTGCAGAAAAAAATTGTGGCCCTCTGTCCGAGACCACATCCACTGGAATACCATGCAGCCGGAACATGTGGCGTACTAGCAAGTCTGCAGTCTCGAGTGCCGAGGGCAACTTGGGAAGAGGGATGAAATGGGCCACCTTGGAAAAGCGGTCCACCAAATTCAATATAACGGTGTTGCCCTTAGATAGTGGAAGTCCTGTGACGAAGTCCAACGCCACATGGGATCACGGGCGGGAGAGGATGGAAAGTGGCCGCAGAAGACCAGCTGGTGCCCGATGAGAAGTCTTATTGCGGGCACAGGTGGAACAGGCAGACACAAACTCAGTCACGTCAGCCTTGAAAGTTGGCCACCAGAAGCGCTGGGCTAGGAGGAAAGCAGTACGGGTAATGCCTGGGTGGCAGGCGATCTTGGAGCTGTGGGCCCAGTTCAAGACCTCTGGACGGAGTTCTGAGATCACGAATAAGCGCCCCTGAGGACAGTTCTTAGGAGAGGGAACGTTCTTGAGTCCATCTGTCACGCGACCCTCGATGTCCCACTGTAGCGCTCCCAGCACTTGAGATGGAGGGATGATGGTCTCGGTCTTGACCTCCTCCTCGGGGCAGGCGTACATCCGAGACAAGGCGTCAGGCTTACCATTCTGGGAGCCGGATCGGAAGGTCATGGTAAAGTTGAACCGGGCGAAGAATAACGCCTACCTAGCTTGTCTTGGGTTTAGCCGTTGAGCAGTGCAAATGTAGGCCAGATTTTTATGGTCCGTGAACACCACAAATTGAGTCTCCGAGCCCTCCAGCCAGTGCCTCCATTCCTGCAGCGCCAAGACAACAGCGAGTAGTTCTCTATTGCCAATGTCGTAGTTGCGTTCCGCAGGAGTCAGGCGGCGTGAGAAGAAGGCACAGCGGTGCAGCCTCTGGTCGGAGGTAGAGCGCTGGGAGAGAACAGCTCCCACACCGTAGTCGGATGCGTCAACCTCGACAAAAAATTTAGTGGACACGTTAGGGTGGACAAGAACTGGTGCAGAAGTAAACAACAACTTAAGTTTATCAAAAGAAGTCTGTGTCTCTGAGGTCCACAAAAAGGGGAGCTTAGTGGAAGTAAGTCTAGTTAGTGGTTCAGCTACCTGACTAAAATTACGGACAAAAATGGCGATAAAATTTAGCAAAACCTAGAAACCTTTGGAGGTGTTTTCGAGAAGTGGGTGTGTGCCAATCAACCAACCGACTTGATCTTCCCGGGATCCGCTCGGAGTTGACCCTTCTCCACAATAAAACCCAAGAACGGAACAGACTCGGAGTGAAACACGCACTTATCGGCCTTGACAAAAAGTCGATTCTCGAAAAGACATTGGAGAACTAGGCAAACATGCTGGACGTGAAGTTCAGGACTAGGCGAGAAAATGAGGATATCGTCCAAGTAAACGACCACAAATCGATCGAGCATGTCGCGCAAGACATCATTAATGAGGCTTTGAAAAACGGCTGGCACATTTGTGAGGCCAAAAGGCATGACCAGGTATTCAAAATGTCCAAGTGGTGTGTTAAATGCGGTCTTCCATTCATCCCCTTGCTTTATTCTGACTAAGTGATATGCGTTGCAGAGGTCCAGCTTGGTAAAGTGTCTAGTAGTGTGTAAGGGGTTGAAAGCAGAGTTGAGAAGCGGGAGAGGATATTTATTTTCAACAGTAATAATGTTCAGGACACGGTAATCAATACAAGGACGGGGTGTCTTATCCTTCTTCTCCACAAAAAAAAAACCCGGCAGCTAGAGGAGAGTTGGAGGGGCGGATGAGACCACAAGCGAGCAAAGTGGTGATGTAGTCCTCTAGTGACTCTCTTTCATGTTTCGAAATGTTATAAAGACGGGACAAAGAAAGTGTGGCACCAGGGAGGAGATTAATACAGCAATCATAGGGACGGTGTGGAGGTAAAGATAAAGCGCGGTCCTTGTTGAAAACCTCTTTAAGGTCGTGGTAAGCTGTGGGCACAACTGACAAATCTATGACCTCCTGGGTTATGACATGTGCGCGCCCGGTGCGAGGGCATGCGGACCGCAAACAGTGAATATGACAAAAAAACAAACAGTTAATGATAGTAGTCTTGGCCCAGTCAATATGGGGATTATGTTTAGCTAGCCAGGTAAGTCCAAGCACAACAGGAGCCGAACGAGAGGGAATGACGAGAAAATTGATTGACTCAAAATGGTTACCAGATAGTTTAAGAGATAACGGCTGAGTCTGATGAGTAACGCTCACCAGGTGGCCTCCGTCGAGGGATCAGACTACTCTTGGTCTGTGTAATTTGGCAACGGTAATGGAAAAACGTCCAATAAGTGATTCATCGATAAAATTGTCATCAGCACCAGAGTCAATTAGAGCCCTAATGTCCAAACTCTGATCCTTATCCCAGGAGAGCACGCCCGTGAGTTGAAGCCTTGATAGTGTCTGACCTGTAGATGGCAGTAGAAGAGCCGGATCAGTCGCTGGAGGATGTGCAGCTGGGGTGCAGCGAGTAGGTGGAGCTTGAGTGCGACGAGGAGGAGAAGCTAGAGTACGACGAGGAGGTGAAGCTTGAGTGCGACGAGGAGGTGGAACTTGAGTGCGACGGCGGGCAGGACGATGAGGGCAGTATGTGACGCGATGCTCAGCTTCTCTGCAATAAAGACAAAGCTGAAGTCGAAGGCGACGATCCCTCTCAGCTTGAGTGAGACGATTCCCTCCAAGCTGCATTGGTTCATCCTCCCGTGATATCAGCCCAACATCGACAATGGGTATCGGTGCAGACGTAGCTTGATGAGCTCCATGGCCACTCCCACTATACGTCGAGGTGCGCAGCCCTTGTCGTCGGAATTTCACTCTCTCCCAGTCAACGAGGCGATTCTCAACTTCCACCGCCAAAGCGGCGAGCTCGTCGAGGCTATCGGGAGTCTTGAGCGGGATCATTTGTTTCCGGACTCGATCGGCCAGGCCGAGGGAGAAGACGTCCACCAATGCGGATGTGGGCCATCCACTTTCAGCAGCCAGCCTTATAAATTCAATGGCGAAGTCCGTGACGCTGCGCTGCCCTTGCTGCAGACGTAATAATGATCGGGCCGCCTCACGTCCCGGCATCTCGCGTTGAAAAATGTTCTTCATGGCTTTGGAAAAGGCGGCGTACGAGGCACACACAGGAGATTGACGCCCCCATTCTGTGGTGGCCCAGGCGGGCGCCCGGCCACTCATGTGGGACATGACGAATGCCACGCGAGCTCTTTCAGAGTAAAAGGACGCGAGTAATAATTCAAAATAGATCTCACACTGGATGAGAAAAGGTCGCACGTCACCTGACTTGCCGGAGAAACGCTCAGGCTTGGAGAGTGGTGGACAGGAAGCAGGAGGAGTGTCGTTAGGCAACAGAACAGTTTCGGGACGTGGATGTATCTGCTGGACTGTTGGGTCGGCCGTGGGGGGAAACATCGCCTGCAGCGCGGTGAGTACACTTCCCAGCTGTCTCTCCAATGCGTCAAGGCGGGTGTCTTGGCGTTCCGCCATGGCGTTGACGCAAGCCCCAAGAACGCCAAATTGTTCCTCCTGTTGTCCAAGTCGATTGGCCTGTTGTTGCAACGCCCTCCTTACCGGGTTGGTCTCTGCGAGGTCCATGATAATGGCCGGTTATTATGTTAAGAATTGATCACGGGTGTGACCCTGGGATGCAGAGACGGGAGGCAAGGTTGAATACAAAAAGGGAAAACATTTTAATAAGTCCAAAAAGAGGTAACAAAAGGCGATGGGGTAGAAGAGAGCTAATTGCGAGCAGGTGTGCCACAAGGTCCGCCCCTCGCCAAGGACGAATCACTAAAAAACACAGGTGCAGACAAGGAGAAGGCAGGAACACACTAAAAACACAACACTGACGTAAATATAAAAAAAGCTGGCTTTCATCACCATGCCAATCTGACGCTCCAATTTAAAATCACTGTCAATACGAAAGCCCAGGTTGGTGATCATGGACTTAACGTGCAAAGCCAGGGGGTCAAAGTCAACAGGGGGAGCTCACAGGTACCACTAGGTCAAAACACTATTATTTCTGTCTTCTTTTCATTGAAATTTAAGAAATTTAGGGCCATCCAGGACTTGATATCTTCAATGACGGCGTGGCGAAGTTGGTGAAGTGGCCGTGCCAGCAATCGGAGGGTTGCTGGTTACTGGGGTTCAATCCCCATCTTCTACCATCCTAGTCACGTCCGTTGTGTCCTTGGGCAAGACACTTCACCCCTTGCTTCTGATGGCTGTTGGTTAGCGCCTTGCATGGCAGCTCCCGCCATCAGTGTGTGAATGTGTGTGTGAATGGGTGAATGTGGAAATACTGTCAAAGCGCTTTGAGTACCTTGAAGGTAGAAAAGCGCTATACAAGTATAACCCATTTATCATTTATAAGACAAGCAAGTAGTGGCTGCATTGAAGAGGCATGATTTCTCTTTAACGGAAAATAAATTTGTGTGTCATCTGCATAACAATGAAAACATAAATCATGCTTTCTTAGGATTAAGCCCAGGGGAAATAAATAAATAGAAAAGAGTAGTGGTCCTAAAACTGAGCCCTTTGGGACCCCACATGTCAAGGGAGCAACAGAGGATTCAGAACCAGCAACATTTACAGAGAAGGTCCTGTTAGTCAAATATGACTTCAGCCAACTCAAAGCAGTACCACAAATGCCCACTTGATGCTGTAGGCGGCTAATTAAAATATGATGGTCCACCGTATCAAATGCTGCTGTTAGATCGAGTAAAACTAAAATCACATGATCACCTAAATCTGTTGCTTGAAGGATGTCATTAAAAACCCTTAATAATGCTGACTCGGTACTATGGAGGGGTTTAAACCCAGACTGAAAGACTTCTAAAATATCACAGTCCTCTAAAACAGTGTTTAACTGGGTAAAAACAATCTTCTCCAAGATCTTTGAGAGGGAAGGCAGCTTAGAAATGGGTCTAAAATGGTCTAAAACGGAACTGTCCAGACCAGGTTTCTTTAAAAGTGGTTGAACCACGGCGTGTTTAAAACTGGTAGGAACCACACCAGAAAACAGACTGCTATTTAAAATGTTAAGAACAGGTTGCCCTATTCAAGAAAACACTTCTTTAAAAAATGTATGAGGAACAGCATCATGGGGGGAACCTGAGGGCTTCATATGATTAGTTAATTCTTGTAACTGCCGCAGAGTCACTTGCTCAAACTGATTAAAAACAGCAGAGCAGTTAAACGGGACAGAAGGGTCAGAGGTCGGAACAGAAATGAGAGCCCTTGTTGTGGCAATCTTATCAATAAAATACTCTAAAAAGGCATTGCACAATTTAGAGGAGGGTTCCAAACATGTAGGCTGAGGGGCATTAAGAACAGAGTCAATGGTTTGAATAAAACACGAGGGTCAAGACTATTTGAGGCAATAAAGTTTGCCAAATCTTCTCTTTTTGCCTCTTTTACTGTGCTCTGATATTGATGCCAACAGTCCTTTAAAATCTGGAGTGACACCTGAATCTTGTCCTTCTTCCACCTACGTTTAGCTTTGCAGCACTCACGTCTGATCGCACGGCTTCTCTCATTAAACCAGTGTTCTGATTTAGTTTTAGCCTTTTTGATTTTTAAGGAGCCACTGAGTTCCTGGCTGTCTCACAGGTGGAGTCAAACAATGCACTGAGTTTCTCAGTGTCAGAAAAAACAGAGTCAGAGGTTAAAAAAACCTGGTTTAAAGCAATATTAAACTGACCAGCAGTGGAAGGGTTAAAAACTCGACAGAGACGCGCAGGAGCGCGTCTCTGTCAAGCGGTTAAAACTGGCCTCAAATATGACAGGCATATGGTCTGAAAGCACATTGTCACAAATGTCCAAGTTAGACACAGGTAGACCACATGAGAGGACAAGATCAAGCGTGTGACCACGTCCGTGTGTGGGGCCAGACACAAACTGTGTCAAATTAAAAGAGTCAATAAGGTTTAAAAAATCCTTCACCAGTGGCTTGTCGGGACAGCATACATGGATATATAAATCTCCAACAATGAGGACACTGTCATGATCCGTTACCCGGGTCATGGCATGATTTATGTTTGGTAGTTTTTCTGTTTTAGTCTGTTTCCTGGGTGCACCATCTTTCCTTGTCGTCTGTTGGTTTCCATGGGCACTGATTCTCCTCACCTGTCTTAGTTTTGCAATTAGTGTTCCCACCAGGTGTTTTGGTTAATCACTCCCCTTTATAGTTTCCTGTCACCCAGCAGTAGTTGCTGGGTCAATGTTTGCGGTAGGCAACATTTACGTTCTCCTGGGTTTCTCCTCACTCTTGAGATTATTCTACACTCCAGCATTCCCCGTTTTTCACCCTTGGTGACATTTTGGTTTTGTTTAGCTCCACGCTTGCTTGCGTCCGCAGTGTTGTATTTTTGTCCTGCGTTTACTTTATTAAAATAAACCTTAATCTTACCTGTACGCCGCTCCTGCATGTTTCTGCCTTGGAAGGAACACTACCAGCGCAGCCATGCGCCCCCCGAGACGTAACAGACACGATCATAGCGGGGCATAATTCCTGCTAAAAAGTCCAAAAAGTCATTGATGAAGTCCTTATTGTATTTGGGCGGGTGTTAAATGACAGCCCACAGCACCACGTCAGCGCGACACACCTCAAATAAAGGCATTTCTAAGCTGCCGAAAAATGACGAAGGAAAGCATTGCTTACATTTAAAGTCATTTTTATAAAGTGTCGCCGTTCCTCCTCCACGGCCTGAGGTACGAGGAGAGTTAAATTAGCAACAGTCTGCCGGCAGAAGTTCGAAGAAAACACTGGACTCACCGGCACCGAGCCACGTCTCCGTTAAGCACAGGAAGTCCAGACAGCGTGACTCAAATAAATCCCTGAGTGGGAACTTTTTGTTCGCCACTGATCTGCCGTTTACCAGACCAATTCTGGCAGGAGATGAGACCGGCGTCGCAGCACACCGGGAATCCTGGCACAGCAACTTTAAAATTGAGGGATTCAGCCCATGTTGGCGGTACCAGGCTGTACAGGTGCGGGTGCGGCGCGTCCATGGTCTCTCATCGGGGCCGATTTCCGGTACAGGGTAACCCGATGGATCAACGGAGGGCCAGAAAGCAACAAGGGAACCGTTTAATCCATTTCCCGTCCTGGCAGCGCTGGAAGAGCACGCTAACAGTACTCTCTGCTTTACCCGCCGGCCACTACGGGTGCTGCGGAAAGCTCAGGACTGGAAACCGGAAGAGGTGAGTTGGTATTCCTGACAGCAACGGGGGCAGGACATTTGGACCACCAAAATCAAAAGAAAAGTTATTTTTTATAGGTGGTTGAAACACCAACATACACCAGCAGAGACTCGAACTGTTTAGTGCAGTAGGACAAAATCAACAAAAACTTCTGACTCTGTGCACGGCAATTGCCAATGAAAAGGTTTTCATCTGTCAATCATCACACTGAAATATACCCAGAAATAAGTCATTTTTTTCTTCCTTATGTTGAATGTTCTCCCTGTTTCTCCGATGTATGATTTTTTTTGCATGATTTACACAGGATTTTGTAAATTACATTGCATTTCTTGTCTTGTTCTATTTTGTCTTTTGGATGTACAAGTAACTGTCTTGTTTTTGTGTGAGGTTTAACTGTTGTGTTTAATTTGTGTTTTTTCATGACACGCTGTATTGGTTCAGTTAATCGCCTAATGTATGGTAAGGTTATGACCTCTTTGTTCTTTATTTCAGGTTTGTCTTTGGGTTTCTTCTTTGTTCTCTGTTCCTTGTTTTTTACTTGTTGTTCCCCTTTTCTAATGGCCCAGGTTGGATATTGGCAATTTTTGAGTGCATTTTTGATGTGTTTCTCATCTTTCCTCTATCTTGTTCTTCTGTTATGACGTTGGCCCGTTCATAGAGCGTTCTCACGACTGATAGTTTGTGTGCTGTGGGATATTCGTAGGTCCAGAGTAGATATCGGTCGGTGTGTGTCAGTTTTCCATGAACGGTAATGTTTTGACTGCCGTCATCTTTGCGGTGGATTTTCATGTCCAAAAAAGTTATGGTCCCGTTCATTTCCTCTTCATGTGTGAATTTGATGTTTCCAGTCTTGTCAGTACTGTTGAGGTGGTCTGTAAGATCATGTGTGTGTCCCACTTTTATTTTCTCCAATTTGTCATCCACGTATCTTCTTCAGAAGGTGGGTCTGCAGTGTATGGGTGCTGTTTTGATGGCGGTGGTTTCCAGGTCTTCCATGAAGAAATTGCTCATTATTGCTGATAAAGGGTCTCCCATTGCAAAGCCCTCTTTTTGTGTGTATATTATTCCTTTGTATTGGAAGTATGTGGATTTTGCGACAAAACTGAGTAATATGTGTATGTCTTCCGGTTTGAGGTTTGTTAATGCTTTTAGAGTCCTGTCTTTTGTGATGCATTTATTGACGATGTGCAGGATGACATCTACTGGGGTTTTAGTGAACAATGAAATGACGTCATATGAAATAAACATTGCATCTGGTTCCAATTTTATTGTGTCGAGATCTCGTGCGAGTTGTTTTGAATTTTCGCAATGGCCAAGGAGAGGTTTTATTATTTCAACGAGCGCTTTTGATAAATTATATGTAACGGAATCTATACTGTCTACTATTGGGCGTAGTAGGGTATCTTTTTTGTGAATCTTGGGGGTACCGTATACTCTTGGGGTGATATTTGCTGTTGGTATTAAAAATTCATATTGATTTGCTTTCGACTAATGGTTTGAGGAGGGTCTTGAGCATTTTTTTTATTTTCTTCTGTGGGATTTTGTTTTATTATCTCTTATGTATTGTTATCTTTCAGCATTGTTTCCATTTGTTTTTCATATGCATCAGTGTCCATTATTACTGTTATTCTCCCTTTGTCTGCTGGTGTGTGCTGGCGAAGTTTACTAAGTCAGTGACAGAGAAAAGGCTGCACCTTGAAAAAAGTGGCATCAAAGAACTTCTTCAGAGTAAAAGAATCCAACAGATTCTCTGGGCACCTACAAGAGAGCAGATAGCTGACTGTTTGACAAAACGAGGTGCATCTGCACTTCAGCTCCTAAAGGTACTCAGTGTTGGAGAGTGGAAACTGGAATAGAGACTATTCTTTTGTGGACAGTTTTTTGTATAAGTTTTTTGTTGTTGGTCACCATGTTCTTACATTTTCATACTTATGGACATTAATAATAGACTGTGATTTTTTGTGTTTAAAAAAAATACAAAGAAAAAAAAAGTGGTAGATTGTAAAATGTTCTGTTTTTGCATTGCGCATTATTATGGTGCACTCTTTTAGTGTATTTACGGTAACTTCCAGCATGCATTGCTCTAGGCGCGGGCTCCGGTTGTTAGTCGGTTATGTGAACGGCAGTGGCCGGTTTGTTATTGTGTTCCCTGAACTTAAACTCAGTAAAGTATACGTATACAAAGAAGAAGGTTGTCGTCATTGAGTTATCAGCTTGTTGGCGTTATCTCCTCGTCTCTGCATCGGAAAGTCTCTCAAAGCGGCGGAGGGGGTTGAAGTGAATTATATTTATATAGCGCTTTTCTCTAGTGACTCAAAGCGCTTTACATAGTGAAAACCCAATATCTAAGTTACATTTAAACCAGTGTGGGTGGCACTGGGAGCAGGTGGGTAAAGTGTCTTGCCCAAGGACACAACGGCAGAGACTAGGATGGTGGAAGCGGGAATCGAACCTGCAACCCTCAGGTTGATGGCACTGCCACTCTACCAACCGAGCTATACATTCGTATCCAAGTCTTTCTTTAAGTTGCTCTAAAAGGTTCATTATGTCTTTTTATTCATATACTTTTTCAAATGTTCTTGTAATCAGGCCATATTTTCGGTATACTAGATTAAATCTTTACCTGACATGTATCATTGTCATCTGCAGTCTTCTTCAGAAGGGTCACCTGACCACAGTGACGTGAGGCAATGCGTCACTGTGGTCAGGTGAGTATTGTGTCACACACGCTTTGTTCTGTGCAGAAAGTTCCTATCAACCAGCTTGTCACATTTAAAAGTCTGATTTTGATGTTGTCTTCTCGGCTTATGGCCATACTACCCTGAGCACGCCAGATCTCGGAAGTTAAGCAGGGTCGGTCCTGGTTAGTACTTGGATGGGAGACCCCCTGGGAATACCAGGTGCTGTAAGCTTTTGGCGACGCGCCCTTTCCCCTTTTGCTTTTGTCACAACGGCTATACGTACTTGCCATACTTGTCAATACAGCTCTAAACAAAACACTGCTCTCCACCCAAAACCTTTTTGTTTAGTTTTGACTCGGTTTCGGATTGATAGCAAGATTTGCAGTATTGCCAACAGTGCTAACAGTGGAGCAAAAGTCCAAAGAGTTCGACAGGCTGAGAAAAAGAGCAGTGATTTTTGTATCACACACACGCTTTGCTCATTGCAGAAAGGTCCTGTCAATCAGCTTGTCACATTTAAATGTCTGATTCTGAGGTTAACTTCTCGGCTTACGGCCATACTACCCTGAGCATGCCCGATCTCGGAAGCTAAGGCCTGTTAGTCAGGCCTGGTTAGTACTTGGATGGGAGACCGCCTGGGAATACCAGGTGATGTAAGCTTTTGGCGACGAGCCCTTTCCTCCTTTGGCTTTTGTCACAGCGGCCATACGTACTTGCCATACTTACGCCCATACTACCCTGAGCACGCTGGACGGAGCAGTGTGGCAGAGGCTTGCAGCAGACCTCTCTCTAGAGAGCAATATTTGGAAGTTTTTAGCCAGAATTCTCATCTTTTTCTTTCCAAATTTCTGTTGCTTTTGCATTTGGAGTGCTGTTGGCCTCCACAACCCACCCTCAGCGACTCCAGCTGGTTGGGGGGCACCTTTTTTTTGAGGAGCAAATGGAGACCTGCGGCCACATGCACGACATGCTGGAGAAGGACACGCAACACAAAGAAACCACAGAAGGAAAAAATGATTTTGGAGTGCAGAGACATCTGGCAATAACCGTGGAGGTCCTCAGCGAAGAGAAAATTGCAGCAAAGGATGTCATCAAGATTATTGTTGGCAGCCGAAGGGAAGACAAAGTTTCCTGATGGTCTTAAAATCAGAAACAACACATTGCTGTCTTATGAAGCAAGGAGATATGAGCTGATTGTTTCTTTCATGGGACTCCCTGTATATATTACAGATGAGGAGATTTTCAAAAAGTTGCAAGATTGGGGGGTAACAGCAATGTCACCAATTACCGTATTTTCCGCACTATAAGGCGCACCTAAAAACCACAAATTTTCTCAAAAGCTGACAGTGCGCCTTATAACCCGGTGCGCTTTATATATGGATAAATATTAAGATTCATTTTCATAAAGTTTAGGTCTCGCAACTACGGTAAACAGCCGCCATCTTTTTTCCCTGTAGAAGAAGCGCGCGGTGCATGCTGGGATATGTGACGTTTTATTTCCATTTGTGTGTTTATGTAAAGACCCCAAAATGGCTCCTATTAAGTGTGTTGTCTGTCTAATTATAAATAATGCAGACGAGGCGTGTTAACTGAGTTCTCAACGTTTACTCACAGCGTGCTAACTGCCAGCATACAACGCTTCTCAGGGCTACCGCGCATGCTCGTAACTATCGTTGCATGCTGGGTAGTGTAGTTGTTATATTTGCTAGCTCATAACAGCACATTGAGAGACACGCTTACGCGCTTAATTCAATACTCGCCGTCATTCCGGGTGGATTGACAAAAGACCTCCAGCCGCTAGATATTGGTGTCAACAGGGCATTCGAAGCTAGACTGCTAACTGCGTGGGAACAATGGATGACAGAAGGCGAACACACCTTCACTAAGACGAGGAGGCAGCGCCAGACGACGCCAACATCTGCCAGTGGATCGTAAATTTGCCCAACTTTTCACTTCGGACACCGAAGACGAAGGATTTACGAATGAAGAATAACTTCAGAAAGTGAGCGCTATGTTTATTTTGTGTGTTGTGACATTAACGTTCGAGCAACATTATGTTGCTATTGCTCTGCACTATTTTGAATTTTACTATGTTTGTGATTGCACATTTGCGTACATTTTGGGAGTGAACAGAGTTGTTAGAACGCTGGTTTTTAATATATTATTAAAGTTTGACTGACCTATCTGACTGTTTTTTTGACATTCCCTTTAGCGCAGCGTAGGCGCGGCTTATAGTCCGGGGCGGCTTATTGGTGGACAAAGTTATGAAATATGCCATTCATTGAAGGTGCGGCTAATAATCCGGTGCGCCTTTTAGTGCGGAAAATACGGTAAAAGACGAAAGTGGCCAAAGTTAAGTTTAATGAAAAGGTGCGCTCACTTCCTTTCGCCACCAAATTGAAACACTCGAAGGACCAGAATATTTCAAAGTCATACATGACCAGCAGGTCCGAGTATGCAGACTTTGCCTTCAGCCTGGACATATTTTTGAGAGAATGCCCAGAATTTAAATGTTTTATATGCAGGGGGCAAGGACATTATGTCAGAGTGTGTCGGCGGTGCGGCACTGAGGAAGAAGCAAGAGACTCACGGCACGGTGAGGAGGAGCCACAAAACATGGAGGAACACATAGCAGCGATGCACGTGTGCAGCAAGTCTCACACCAACAGGAGCAGCATCGAAGACACACCTGAAACGGAGCAGAAAGACGGCTGCCACCAGGAAGGAGAGACGGGGGAAGGAGTTTCAACAGGAGGAGATCTGCAAGTGATGAAGGACAGCGATAACGGGAGGGCTGACATGGAGGCTGGCCCCGATGACGACACAAGCGGCTGGAAGGAGATAAAGCGCAAAAGAAAAGGCACCAGCAGGAAAGGCAAGTTGCAGGAGATGGCAGCACAAGAAACTGAGAGTGGCTCATCTGTTGAGGACATCGACATTATCAGCCAGGTGAAAAATGTCACCAAAAAGGTGTGTGTCACAAAAGAGCGTCACGGGGACAGCTTCATTGATGGAGCTAAAGTTATAAAAGGTGTGTGGGGGGACAAAGACATAGGGCCAAATGAGGGGGGACCAACAGTGACGTGGGAGGGGATACAGGTGAAAAAATGTGCCAGAGACGAGGGAATAAAAAGGGAGGGAGTTGGGAAGAGGGGAAGCCAACCTCACTTTGCAGTGAGATGGCTAAAGAAGAAGAGGGTGGAAAGGAGGGGCAAGGAGAGGGAGTGGGAAGATGCAACTAAAAGAGCAGAGTAAACAATACATGGAAGTCTCCTAGCTTTTTGTTTAAAAAAAAAAAAAATAATAATAATAATAATAATAATACTGTCAATCGTCTTTTTTAATGGTAATGGACTTAGAACACCAGAAACCCCAGAGAAGGATGGTTGGAGATTTCAATGTGTGGGGCGGGAAATTGGATAAATGTACGGGATATAAAGATGATGTTTTAAGAAATGTGCTCAAACAAGGAATGCAAAGAAAGGACATGCTCGACGCCTGGAGAGAAAGACACCCAACAGGGAAGGCGCACACTCGGAGACAAATAGTAAAATGGGTGCTAAAACAAAGCAGAATAGATCTCGTCTGGGCCAAGGAAGAGTTACAGCATTTATTATCAAAAATAGAATACAAAGTAACATCACCATGTGACCACAAGGTGGTGACATTTAGCTTGACACAAGGGGTGGAAAGTAGAGGTGGTGGTGTGTGGTGAATAAATGGCAGTATTTTACAGGATAAGGAATATAAAACAAATGTGACAGAATTGATCACGATCAGAATGAATGAAGAGATGTTTGAACAAGACACTGGGAAGTGATGGGACAATGTGAATGAAGAGGTTGAAAACCTGAGTGTAAAATATAGCAGGGAAAAAAACAAGAAAGAGAAGGGAAGAGTGAAGAAGGTGAGAAGGGAATTAGATGCAGAAGAAAGAAAAATTGAAAAAAAAAAAAAAGGAGAAGTCCAATCTAGACAAATATATTAACATAAAAAATGAACTTGATGAGATTGAGAAGAAAAAATGCAGAGGGGCAATGGTGAGAAGTAGAGCAAGATATGTGGTTGAGGGAGAGAAATGCACAAAATACTTTCTCGTGATGGAAAAAGCGAATCAGAAAATGAACTACATTGGGAAGATAAAAGGGGAAGATGGGGGAACTATTACAGACTTTGTTGGAATAGTTGAAAGAGTAGAGCAGTTTTATTCAGAGCTATTCAAGGACGAAAAAATAGACAAAGTAATCATGAAAGAGGTATTAGGTAATGTAAGCGTGAAAGTGTTAGGACTTGGCAAGAATGAGGACTCAGTTACAGACTGGAAACGATAGACGCAGGCTTTTATTCTGCTGTTTTCTATGAACTCTCTTCAGACAGAGTGAACAAACAAATGGCTACAAACTCTATACTTGATACACTAGAGTAAAAAGGAAACAAAGCACACGGCGTAAAACAATAAAGAGAAAATCACTCCAGAGGGAGGAAAAAAGACACTAGCAAAATTTACACTGATCTAATAACAAAAACAACAATCTATGATAAAAGCTACACAAAAGACAAATTGCTCACGCAGAGGAAGAGACAAAACGCTATAAACAGAAACTACTCTATAAAGAGCTAAGAAAAATCTACAAATTAAAGCGCTCCAAGAGGAGGGAAAAAGAAGGCAGAGCACTATGAAATGAGCTCAAACAAAAACTGACCAAAAACTTTAGCAAATCAAAATCACTCTTCTTCAGAGGGTACACAGAAAACAAAGAATAAATCAATACTTAGCGACTGTAATGGCAATCTTCACCTTCAAATGTTCCAATTTATTGTCATTACTCAACAGGTTTGAGGGAGTGATCCTACGCAGTAGCAAACATTGCATATGAAGTGAGGTCCAGTCGGAAATCCAGTTTATGCATATTTATTAACGAACTTGCAGGGTGAATGAAACATACCAGGGATTATTGCAGTGATTTTGTGTTATATGTTCTTCTGCCTGTTGCTGTTTGCTGTTGTCTGCTGCTGTCTGCTGCTCTCTGCTGTTGGTAAGAACGGTTTGTGCTCCCACACCTAAGTCCTTCCTGGTTTGGCTCACCTTTGCTCCTACATATGCCTTCCCCCCTGCACTGCTCAACCAAAAAGCCCGCCACCTAGTGACAAAAGAAAGTAATGCCAACACAAAAATAAGGATGCCTTTAATGGCTCCTACACACCGGCCCCTAATTGTTTACGCGGTAACAATTACTTGAAAGGGAGCCATTCAAATTCACTTTTACACGATTCTTCTTCTCAGTTTTTTTTTTTTTTCCGTTTTTTTTTTTCCTCATAATTTCAAAATAAAAATATGTTGGCATTTATAGTTCATTAATCTTGAATCTTCATTCATTTTCAATTTCAGTCTTTTGGAGGAGACATATCTTGGTTATTGGTCTTTCCAGTATGTTGTTTTTGGTCTTTAGTCGAACTGTGCGTACAAGACCTTTTGCATCAGGAATAGTTTCCAGTATTCTCCCCAGTAACCAGGATCCTCGTGGGGGAGTGGAATCGACCACCACCACAATGTCACCAGGGGCAAAACTTCTCTTGGCTCTGGTCCATCGCTGACGTTCTGTTATGATCCGCTGCCCGGATCATATTTTTTGTTTACGTTTTCAAGATACTTGTGTTTTTGGTTAGTTTTGGACTCCTTGAGTGCCTGTTTTGTACACCTGAGTTTGTTGCCATGGCTGCTTATTATTTTCACCTGTCGCGTTTGTTCCCGACACGCACCTGTTTGTCATCACTGACATTATTATTTAAGCCTGTCCTCCCTGTCATTCGTTCTTGCTTCGTAGTTTGCTTTTTGCAACAGTTGACGACTTTTGTTCTGGCTCTGTACCTGTTAGCTTCCACGCTAGGTTCTGTTACTCGCTAGCTCCCACGCTAGTCTTCCTTAGTTTTACCTTATGTGCTATGAGCACCCTTTTCTTTGTTTATTCTGAGTTATTTCGTAAATAAATCATTTCTTTTACCTTCACGCTGTGTCCGAAGTCCGTTGCATCCTGGGAGAACGAAACCCCGCATCACCATGCGCCCCGGTCGTCACACGTTCTTGGATTAAAGGTAAGTATTCTTTTGTCCATCGTTTCCAAAAGAGATCTGCCATGTATTGTACTTGTTTCCATCTACGTTTGATGTACAGATCCTCCTTTACAAAGAGTCCAGGTGGCAATATTGGATTGGTTTTTAGCAAAAGAAGATGGTTTGGGGTCAGCGCTTCCAGGTCCATGGGGTCATCAGAGGATTTGGTTATGGGTCGGTCATTTAAGATTGCTTCAACCTCACACATTAAAGTTTGCAATCCTTCATCATCAAGTACTTGTTGATGAAGAACAGAGCGCAATACACTCCTTATCATGCGGATTAGTCGTTCCCATACACCACCGTGATGGGACGCTGCAGGGGGATTAAAGTTCCACTTTATAACTTGCTGTAGCATAGCGTTCTGGATTTTATCCTGATTCAAGCTGTTTGATGCTTTCTTTAATTCTTTTCCCGCTCCTACAAAGTTTTTACCATTGTCCGATCTCAGAGATGAAACTTGACCTCTTCGACAGATGAATCTCCTTAATGCATGGATACAGGAGTCTGTGTCAAGTGTATGTGCAACTTCCAGGTGTACTGCCCCAGAGGTGTGGACTCGAGTCACATGACTTGGACTCGAGTCAGACTCGAGTCATGAATTTAATGACTTTAGACTCGACTTGACAAAATGTAAAGAGACTTGCAACTCGACTTCGACTTTAACATCAATGACTTGTGACTTCACTTGGACTTGAGCCTTTTGACTTGACATGACTTGCCACTTTCCCCAAAATCCAAAGCTTAAAAAGTTATTTGGGAGCGCTCCGTATTTTTCATTTTCTTCGGCTGTGTCGATCAGCGTGTTGTTCCTGTCAGCTGGTGTGCTGTCAGTACAACAGCCAATCAAATTAGATCTACGTTGTTTTCATCACACAGCATTCATTCAATCAAATTGCAGTACAACCAATGAACAAGAGTTGTCCAACAACGTGCCAGTGAGAAACAATTATGTTAAAATTGGTTTCGTTCGGGTATAAAAACTACGACTTGGTCAACAAAAAACGAATAGCCGTATGCAAATCACACAGTTTGAATATTACAGACGGAGACGCAACAACTTCCAACTTCGTTCGACATTTGAAGTTGCACAAAGAAGGGTAAGTTTTGAATGTAAGATAACGTTTATTGGCTAAGTAATGTGACTTTTATTTGCTGTGTAGTTAAATCAGTGAGGCTGCAAACTCACTGCCAACGTTATAACTATAGACATCTTATAAGTAGACGCAGCATCGAGCGCTACTGCCTACTGGTGCAGACGAGACGCGTGGCCGCCATCTTGGAGTGGTGATCCGCTCCACTCAGTGCAATTCATTTGGCAGGAGCAATGAACTGTCAGCGCATTTAATTCATCTTACCTCACTGAATACCACTGCTTTTCACCCCCTTTTTTGTCATACGTGTAGCTTTGATAACAGACACATGTTTTGGCGTGTTTTATTATTCATAGTTTGCTTAACAGTAATATAATATTCTTATATGCTATAAGTGACCAGACGTCCGAGATCAAAACTGGGAATATAATTCCAGAGAAGGGGGAAAAAAACGGTAAGCTATTTTTAAGTTGAAGAAACAATATGATTAGGTTATATATACATGCGTATATCCTACATAAACAATGTATGAATACATTAGATATCTATATATCTTAGGGACCTATAGACTGTATCTCTGTTGCTTCAGCAGCAGAGAGATTATTCTGTCTTGACACTTTGCATTGATATTTTCTATTACATTCTTCCCTTAAATGATAATGTTTGCAGTGATTCTTTTATATGTATTTTTTATGGAAGTCGCTTTGGATAAAAGCGCCTGCCAAATACTTAAACATATATAAACACCTGAAAGTCTTTATATCAGCTAAAACCACCAATCTGTTTCACTGGATTCAGAATAAAACCAAATTCTGTTTTACCCAACAATGTTAGTATTTGAATATTGTTACTTGAAGACTTATTCCTGGTTACAATTATACTGTTAAGAAAGTATTGTCTTATACTTTGCCTAAAATGAGAATGCATCATAATCAGTGGCGGCTGGTGAATTTTGTTTTAGGTGTGGCTGAAAGTTTGTAAACCAAACCCCTGTAGGGGCGTCATCCTCCCCCAGAAGATTTCTTTGTGATTTTCACATACAAATATTGAAGATCTTTGCTCCTTCTCAACTCTGTGGTAATATTATTTTCATAAAATACAACCAATAGTACGTTAATGTTAAATCTTACTTGTGAAAAGTAATCCCCCGATTCCTATTTTCAACAGTCCGCTCATTTGAGCAGGAAAACGCTGAACACCAGTCCGGCATCTTTATTTTCTACCTGTCAACTGTCAGTTTAGGCTGCTCGCCGGCTCCTCATCACCACTTCAAGATGGCGGCCAAATTGCTCACGTCACAGCAACCAATGCTGCGTCTACTTATAAGATGTCTATGGTTATAACGTCATTGCAAACACGGCAATCTGTTGCGTCCACTGCAGTTCGCTACCTTATTCATACTTTTTGTCAAGTGATTTTTTTTAAGCAGGGTTTCATGAGGTACCTACACATAACGTTACGTTAGTCAATATATCACACACAGTAACGTAACGTTAGTCAATGTATCACACACAGTAACATTACGTTAGTCAATGTATCACACAAAGTAACATTACGTTAGTCAATGTATCACACACAGTAACGTAACGTTAGTCAATGTATCACACACAGTAACATTACGTTAGTCAATGTATCACACACAGTAACAACGTTAGACGGCGGTCAGCAGCACCACGTATTTTAGCCACCTACAAAAAGACAAACATAGTCAAATAAAGGTCAGTTAAAATGTATACTATATTAAGAATATGTGTACATATTGCATAGGGCCCTGACATCTAAAAAGTACAACTCTGTTCATTGTTATGTTCATATATTTGTTATGTTTTTCATGTGTATGCACACATAAACACACATACAGTATGAGATGAGATCAATGAGATAAGGTAAGAACAGGACAGAAACTGTTGTGGAACTAGTTACAATGCAATATGCCATGGAAATACAATGTTAACACTTTTGTGCAAATAAGTACAGTTGCACTTGTTTTTTCAAATATGTTTATTCTGTAAAGGTATGAGTTACATGTTTAAAATGACTGGTTAATAGTGCTATTTTGAAGTGCAATGTCACCACTATCTTTTTCTCTGCAATTTCAAATGCACTTGTTTTAATAAATAAATACAGTGTTTTAAAAGTATACACAATCTGTGTAAATACATTAGTCTGTGGTTAAAACGACTTGAAAGGACTCGAAACTCAAAATGCAGGACTTGGGACTTGACTTGAGACTTTCCAGTCTTGACTTTAGACTTGACTCGGACTTGCCTGTCTTGACTCGGGACTTGACTCGAGACTTGAGGGCAAAGACTTGAGACTTACTTGTGACTTGCAAAGCAATGACTTGGTCCCACCTCTGTACTGCCCTGCTTGCCATGCAGGTGTAAATTACACCATACCTTTTAACAAGACTTCGTCCTCTTTTGATTTCTATAGGACCGAAGTAGTCCACTCCAACATTCGTGAATGGAGGTTTGTCTGGTTGAATTATTTCCAAAGGTAAGTCTGACATTTTTTGCTCTCCGACTTTACTCCTCTGTCGTTTGCGCACAATACAGTCATTTATGACTTTTCTTGCAGCAGAATTGGCTTTGATGATCCAATATTTTTTGCGGAGACAAGACAGCATGTAATTTCTTCCTGCATGTCCGAGTTGCTTATGGATGTGGCATAATAGTAGTGTGGATATGTGGAGGTCCTTAGAGAGAATAATCAGATGTTTGATTTCTTCAGGCATTGCTAGCCTATTCAGGCGACCACCTACTCTGAGAAGTCCATCCTCCAGCACTGGATCCAATTTGTACAAATGACTGTTTCTTTTGACATTTTTCTCAGTCTGTAGAACAGACATTTCCCCTTGAAATCTTTCACTTGGACTGAATGAGATGACTGTTCTCTCCTTGGATTAGATCTTGGGGAGATAAGCACTGTCCGTGGAGTGTGGCTTTAAATACTTGCATCTCCTCTTCAATATTCTTCTTTAATTTGACAGGATCATTTTCAACACTACTCACAGCAGTTTGAACTTATTTTCTTTTCCTAGTCAGTTGCAAGAGTGCGGTCTTTACTTTTAAAAGCCAGGCTATTGCAATCTTCAGTCTCATCCAGGATGAGAAGTAGTGGATGAAATAGTTAGTTGGGTTCAACTGATTTTTGACAATGGCATTTACTGTGATGCCAGGTTTGATCTATGGATCATCAACAGAGATTTTGGATTCAACTTGCAAGATTGGCCATCCTTGGCTTGCTTTCCAGAGAAAATCTGGTCCTCTTATCCAATTTTTGTAGCCTAGGAAGTGATCTGCTGTCAGCCCTCTTGATGCTGCATCTGCAGGGTTTTCCTTTGTGCTCACGTATCTCCATTGTGATATGTCGGTAGCATCCCTTACAAAAGAGACTCTGTTTGCTACAAATGTTTTAAAGCGTTTGGTTTCGTTGCTTATGTATTTAAGCACGGTTGTGCTATCCGTCCAGAAAAATGATTTCTTCAGTTTTAACTGTAGATCCTTTCGCAGCATTGTGTCAACTTTGACAGCGAGGACAGCTGCAGCCAGCTCCATTCTGGGAATTGTCATTTGTTTTAATGGTGCCACTCTTGATTTTCCTATGATGAATGCAACATGCACTTCTTTGTTTTTGTTTTCCAGTCTTAGATATGAGACGGTTCCGTAGCCACTCTCACTGGCATCCGAAAAGTGATGCAGCTGTGAGTGTGTGATTTGACCAAAGTGTGTAGGCTTCATGCACCGGTCAACTTTAAACTCCTTCATTTTGCTGAGATCTGCTAGCCATCCTGTCCACTGTTGAGAGAAAACGTGTGGTATGGTTTCATCCCATTCAAGCTGTTCCTTGCAGAGCTCCTGCATAATCATTTTGGCTGGCAGAGTAAATGGTCCTAGAAATCCTAAAGGGTCGTATACAGAGCTGACCACAGACAAAATGCCACCTCTAGTGTGTGGTCTTTCTGGTACAACAACTGTGAACTTGAACACATCAGTTTCCACACACCAGTGTAACACATCAGTTTCCACACACCAGTGTAGTCCTAGGGCTCTTTCCATTGGTAGATTGTCCTTGTCCAAATCCAACTCCTTGATTTCCTTAGCCCTGTGCTCTTGTGGAATAGATGTTAATACAGCACGGCTGTTGCTGATCCATTTGGACAGGGTAAACCCATCCATTTGGCAGAGAGCAATCAGATCTTTTACTAATTGTACTGCTTCTTGTTCTGTGGGAATCGAACGTAAACAGTCATCTACATAAAAGTTATGGCGTACTGTGTCTGTCACCTCAGGTGGAAAATGAGCTTGGTTGTCTTCAGCAGTTTTCCTCAAAGCGAAATTTGCACAACTTGGTGATGACACAGCTCCAAATAGATGTACCTTCATCCTATATTCAGTCAGATCTTGCTGCATATCACCCTCAGGCCACCATAAGAATCTCAGGTAGTCGACATGCTTATCAGACACCTTAACCTGATGGAACATGGCTTTAATGTCTGCCATCAAGGCAACCGGTTGTTGTCTGAATCTGATGAGGACTCTGATAAGTGAGTTGGTAAGATCAGGACCCTGAAGTAGTCCACAGTTCAGTGATGTTCCTTTAAAGACTGCACCACAGTCAAAAACAACTCTTAATGTTCCTTTTTTTGAGGGATGCACACCATGATGTGGAATATACCAGAGTCTTCCATCTTTTCTATTCAGCTGGTCTGCTGGTACCAATTCAGCATAGCCACTGTCAATCATATCTGTGAAGAAAGATGTATATTCTTTATGGAACTTTTCATTTTTTTGAACTTGCGTTTCAGGCTCTGAATGCGTTGCTCTGCAATACAACGGTTGTTTGGCATGATGGGATCTTCTTCTTAAAAGGTAAGTTCAAACAGTAATGTTCATCTTTAATCTTTGCAGAGTGGCTCACAATATCAAGAAACCTTTCCTCTTCTCTTGACATTTCCTCTGTTTCCTTACTGGATCTTTCACTGAAATCTTGGTTGTACTGTTTGACTAATAACTCCTCTAGGTTTAGAATAGATATTCTATTGACATCAGCAACAGGGCAGCCATTATGCCTGCTGGTGTCATCTCCTTTTAAAGGACCATAAATGACCCATCCCAATAGGGTCTTCACTGCGTATGGCCCGTCCTCCTGGCTATTGACCACTCCCAGGGTTCCAGTACCTTAGAGGCATTCGTGCCAATGAGGAGGTCGATGTCAAGTCAATTTCAGGTAATATGATATGGTTTAAATATGGCCAGTGTTTCAAATCCTGCTGTTTTGGAATATTGTGTGGTGAAACTGGCATGGTTTTGTGTGTAAATACATCAGGCAATTGAATAAAGTCATTCGTATTTATCCTGGCTATTTCCAGTCCAGTGATGTGGTAGCTGGTTTCGGGTTTCACTTGATTCATGGTTTTGAGAAGGATGGTTGTTCTTTGTCCTGTAATGTTCAGTCTTTGCATCAGTTTTTCTGTACAGAATGTGGAGGTGCTTCCATGATCCAAAAATGCATATGTTTGGAACGCTGTATCTCCCTTGTTGCTTTTAACTTGTACAGGTACAATGGAGTAGATGGAGGGGTCATCCCTGGCCCTAATATGACCATAAGTACGTTTGGGAGGTGGGACAACAGTATTGGTTCCAATTGATTTGGTTTGTGTTTGTTCTGTCTGTTCAATGTGGAGTATTTGTGGATGTTGTTGTTTACAGATTTCACATAATAGACGATTTCTGCAGTCTCGACTTAAATGTCCTATTTTCAGACAGCCAAAACAGACTCCTTTTTCCTGTAAGAAGTCTATTTTTTCTTTGTGCTTCTTCCTCTTGAATTGTGGACAGCACTCCAGTGTGTGACCACTCTTCTTACAGAACAGACAACTGTGAGATTTGACAATCACATTTCTTTTTCCTTCATTTGACTCCACAGTTTCTATGGGTATTAATGTTGTTGCAAAGCTGCTTCTTGGACTTGACTTTACTCTTGGCTTAGGGACGGATGAGGGTTTGACAGTTGATTGCTTAGTGTCCTG
Source organism: Nerophis lumbriciformis (assembly GCF_033978685.3). Lineage (NCBI taxonomy): Eukaryota > Metazoa > Chordata > Actinopteri > Syngnathiformes > Syngnathidae > Nerophis > Nerophis lumbriciformis. The sequence continues at coordinate 8,035,005 of NC_084577.2, forward strand.
AATGTTACCAAACAGTGGATCAGAGAGTATTTTGACTTGTTTTTCAATAAAGTTCACAAGGTCTGGAAAATGGCACGATGGCCTTGCTTCTCCTGTAGGTCACAGGCCTTGTTCCTCCACTGCTCTCTGAGCTTGTATGGAAGCTTTAGGATGATGGTCCTCATATTAGAAACAACAATCATTTCTTCCATATAGGCCAGATTTCCCATTGCATTGGAACAACTTCTGAGGAATAGAGAAAATGCTCTGAATCCTTTTACATCCTTCAATTTAATTGTTCCCCAGGAAAAAGCCTTTTACATATATGCTGTTGCAATATGATATTCATTACCAAAATGTTCCTTGAGTATCTGTCTTGCCCTCTGGTAGCCCTGGGACGGAGACAAATGTTGGCAACTTTGAACTAGCTCTTTTGGATGCCCTCTAGTATATTGTTTCAAATAATGCAAACAGTCATAGGTGTCACACTTTTTCTCCACTCCATATTCAAATGCCCTTATAAAGTTTTCATACTGAAACGGATCTCCATCAAACACAGGTACGTCTCTTGATGGTAAAGAGGAATGGACATTCTGCTTAACCAATAAGGCATTGAAATCATGTTGTCCTTTTAGTAAATCAAGAATGTGATCTTGTTTGATGGCATTTGTGACGGGATGTAATGTGAACTGTATGACCTTTAACATCATCTTTTTTCACAGGAGTATGATCAGTTTGCCCAGTTGTATTCGACACATTTTTCATTTGCATCGTTGATTTTGACAGATTGTCAGTTTGCATTAAAGAAAGAGCAGCCTGTCTTGGAGTCATGTAATGAGCTTTGGTATACTTTTCATATATGAATTGTTTTGGCTTCCCAACCTGTGTGTCAGAGAGGGGCATTGTTTTCTTTGGAGCAGCAGCTCCCTTGTGTGATTCAGAGCTCATTCTTGACACTCTTGATCCTTCCCTAGATCCCATGGTTGCAAAAACTTGCTCCCTTGCATTTGCTGCTGCCAGCTTGGTTTCCATTTCCTTTTTTCCTGAGTTGTTCCTGTTGTTTTGCGAATTGTTCCTGTTGAATTCTTTGTTGTGATTCAATCTGATGTTTTTTCTCCAATGCAGCAGCCTCTGCCATGAGAGCAGCCTTTTCGGCCTGGGCTCGAATGCGAGCAGATGAGGTAGAAGAGGTTCTTGATGTTATGGAACTGCGTGTGATTGAGACATTCGATGCACTGTCCTGGGCTCCAATATCAGAAAGTGTAACACATAAATGTTCATCATGGGCAAGTGTGACATGCATTTCATCTTGAACTTGCGTTTCAACTGAGCCATGTGTTTCAGAGACATGCAATTGTGACTCCTCTCCCACAGGGGCAGTGTCATGTGTGGTTAGCTTTTTCACTTCTGATAACCATTCATGCACAAGTTTTATGAAACCTTCTAGTATCTTAATCTTTTCTTGAAACCAGTAATTTTTTCTATGAAGTTCCTCTTCAGGCAATGGTAAGGCAATCAATGAGGAATGAGTTTCCCTTGCCTCTCCACACAAATGAATCAATTCATCCAAGTGACCTCTTACAGCATTTGCATTTTCAACATTTTCATTTGAATGCATGAGTTGCTTCATTGTGTCCCTTATTTTAGCAGCTTTTTTAACACATGCTCCTATTGCTTTATGATAATTGTCAACTTTCATTTCCAAGCCTTTGGCAGTATACGTTATGGCTCTTTTTTTCTTTTCAAAATATTGTACATATTCCTTTTCAGGATCCACGTTTTCACCACCTTGTGGCTGTACATCATCTTTGCCACCAGACATAATTGGCCAAGTCTCTCCCTTGTGCTGCTTTCAGCTTGGCCAAGTCTCTCCCTTGTGCTGCTTTCAGCTCCACACAACTCACCTATAGAGCTGGCAGGTGTTTCCAATCACCCTGGCTGATGAGCAGCAGCGTGGCCGTGGCACAGTTCGTCCTCTTGCGGCTTTTTGATGTCATTCGGTGTTCTTCTTGTTGTCCTTTTCACTCGAAGAGCACCGTTCTTACTTGAATGTAATGGCAATCTTCACCTTCAAATGTTCCAATTTATTGTCATTACTCAACAGGTTTGAGGGAGTGATCCTACGCAGTAGCAAACATTGCATATGAAGTGAGGTCCAGTCGGAAATCCAGTTTATGCATATTTATTAACGAACTTGCAGGGTGAATGAAACATACCAGGGATTATTGCAGTGATTTTGTGTTATATGTTCTTCTGCCTGTTGCTGTTTGCTGTTGTCTGCTGCTGTCTGCTGCTCTCTGCTGTTGGTAAGAACGGTTTGTGCTCCCACACCTAAGTCCTTCCTGGTTTGGCTCACCTGTGCTCCTTCATATGCCTTCCCCTCTGCACTGCTCAACCAAAAAGTCCGCCACCTAGTGACAAAAGAAAGTAATGCCAACACAAAAATAAGGATGCCTTAAATGGCTCCTACAGCGACTTTGACGAGACTGTGGAAGACGGCTGGAGGTACACGGTGAGACGATATACTCTGGCAACAAGACAGGGGAAGACGAGGACTATATACACATGAGGGAGGGTGACACAGGTAGGCACAATCAGGCAATCAGGAGAGACATCGGGCCAGTGACACAGGAGAAAGGGCAAGTGGCCTGAAACGAGAGGAGGATTAGATTTTCAACATAAGACAGGAAGTATGCCTGACAACCCCAAAACAGGACTTCCCTGATCGCGGTGTGACAGTACCCCCCCACACCCCCTCTAGGGCCGACCCCCGACGGCCCAGGCTGTTCAGGGTGGTCTCCATCGAAGTCCTTGATAAGAGTGGGGTCGACAATGTGGCGGGACGAACCCACTGTCTCTCTTCAGGTCCGCATCCTTCCCAATCAACCAGGAATTGTCTGCCTCGGCCCCGGGGCGTACTGCCAACAAGCGTTTCACCTTGTAGACTGGTACACCGTCGATCACTTCGGGTGGTGGAGGGGACGTGGTGGCTGGGACCATGGTGCTTTCCTTGGCTGGTTTAACCTGACTAATGTGGAAGGTGGGATGGACGCGGAGAGATAGGGGCAGACGAAGTCTAACTGCTGCAGGTCCGACGAGCCTGATGATTGGGAACGGTCCTACAAAACGTGGTGCCAGATTCTTGGACGAAACCTTGAGACGTAGGTCCTCGGCTGATAGCCAGACTCTCTGCCTGGGCTTGTAGGCGGGCGCAAGCCATCTCTTGCGGTCTGCCGCTCTCCTCACCCGATCTCCTTATCTGGTCAATACTTGACGGGCGGCTGCCCAAATGCGGTGACAACGTTGGACCATGGCATGGGCGGAGGTGACCGACACTTCTGACTCATTTGCTGGAAAGAGAGGGGGCTGGTACCCTAAGGCACAATGAAAGGGAGAGAGGCCGGTGGCTGATGTAGGCAGCGAATTGTGCGCATACTCTACCCAGACCAGGTGTTTTCTCCATGTGGAGGGGTTCTGGCAGACCACGCACCGGAGGCCGGTTTCCAGCTGCTGGTTAAGTCGTTCGGTCTGGCCGTTGGCTTCCGGATGATATCCTGATGTCAGGCTGGCTTTGGCTCCAATGAGTCGTCAAAACTCCCCCCAGAAACGTGATACAAACTGAGGCCCCCGGTCTGAAACAATGTCCTTGGGGAATCCATGAACTCTGAACACATTAGTCATCATAATCTCCGCCGTCTCCTTGGCGGATGGTAGTTTAGGCATAGCGATGAATCTGACCATTTTGGAGAATCTGTCCACAACCGTGAGGACCGTGGTGTTACCTTGTGAGACCGGGAGCCCTGTGACAAAGTCCTAGAGATGTCTGACCACGGTCTGGAGTGGATGGGGAGCGGCTGGAGAAGTCCCATGCGAGACCTGGAAGACGTCTTGTTCCTGGCACAGACCGAACACGCCTCTAGGTACTCCCGGACCTCCGTCTCCATGGCTGACCACCAGAACCGCCGCAAGATCACAAACATAGTTATTTTAACTCCCGAATGACATGAAAGCAGCAAGGTGTGGGCCACATGAATCACACGGGGACGCAGCTCAGTAGGGACAAACAATCGATTATCAGAACATCCCCTAGGGGGCGGGGCCACACCGTTATCTTGCTTTACCTCAGTTTCTATTGGCCAAGTTACCGCTCCTACCACACAGTTCAGTGGAAGGGTGGTCTCAGGTTGCTTGGCCTCAAGCTCGGGGTCGAATAGTCGTGACAGGGCGTCTGGCTTGACGTTGCGGGACCCCGGCCTGTAGGAGAGCAAAAAGAAAAAGCGGTTAAAGAAAAGCGCCAACCTGGCCTGGCGAGAGTTGAGTTTCTTAACCTTCTTGATATATTCCAGATTCTTGTGATCCGTCTAGACGATGAATGTGCGTTCGCCCCCCTCGAGCCAATGCCTCCATTCCTCCAAGGAGAGCTTCACTGCCAGCAACTCCCAATTGCCGACATCATAGTTTCTTTCAGCTTTGGACAGCCGCCGCGACAGAAAGGCACAGGGATGCATCTTCCCGTCCTGTTGAGAGCGTTGAGACAAGACCGCTCCAACTCCTTCATTAGAAGCATCCACCTCCACGACGAACTGGCGCTGCGGGTCCGGAATGGTGAGGATGGGCGGTGAGGTGAAGCGTTGCTTGAGCGTCTGGAAGGCCCTCTCGGCCTCTGGAGACCAGTGGAACCACACCTGGGGGGAGGTAAGAGCATGGAGAGGAGCAGCTATTGCGCTGAAGCTTCTGACAAACCGCCTGTAAAAGTTAGCAAAGCCCAAGAATTGCTGAACCTTCTTGCGGTGTCAGGTGTAGTGGAATGTCTGGAAAGATTCCCTAAAGGAACTTATGCAGCTCCAGATCCAGAGAACCTACATCTCTGTTACTCTGCTCTCCACAGTATACAGAGAGATTTGTGTGTTCTCAGATGCATCAACTATGGCTATATCAGCTATAGCATACCTCAGGGCAATCGATACCGAAGGTCACAGCCATGTCGGGTTTGTCATGGGGAAATCCAAACTGGCTCCACGTCCTGCTCACACTGTCCCTCGTTTGGAATTGTGTGCAGCCGTTTTGGCAGTGGAAATTGCAGAGACGATAATCTTTACATTGATGTAGAGATTCACAAAGTCAAGTTCTACACAGACAGCAAGATCGTACTGGGCTACATACATAATGCGTCCAGAAACCTCTATGTCTACGTGGCAAACAGAGTGACAAGAATAAGAAGGTCCTCTACCCCAGATCAATGGCACTACATCAGCACCAAACTTAATCCTGCAGATCACAGATCTAGGTCTGTCTCAGCGGCTCTCCTACCAGATACCAACTGGCTGACAGGTCCGGCTTTTCTAAGAAATCCTGAAGTGGATAAAGTTCCACAGCCAGAGGCATTTACCCTTCTGCATCCTGAGACTGATGTAGAAGTTGCCCTCAAATTTCAACCTATGCTACGAAAGCCACAAGTGGACTTCTTGGCTCTCACCGGTTTGAAAGATTCTCCAGCTGGAAATCTCTTATTCGTGCAACAGCCAAGCTTGTCAAAAAGGCCAGAGTCTTCTCGAAAACTCCAGACCCGTTTCAGAGGTCGTACTGCTCCTCAGTAAAATTACATAGTGGTATCTTATTGTGGTAATCTGAAATTTCCTTGCTCATTTCTGTTTTGTCTGCACACCATGTTCACTCTCTCTCTCATCCTCAGTATGGAGTGCAGCTGGCGCGAGGCAGCAGCACACACCTGACATTGATTAGGGGCAGCCTATTTAACCTGGCTGCTGACGGCCTGTGAGCGCCGGAACTTTGTCTACTGCTTGCTTCAGACGCATTTGTATTTAGACTCGCCAGCGGACTCACTAGTTCGTCTTGTGCATCATCTCAAGTTGGCTTGTATTATTCCTAGCATTGTTTAGCGCTTTTATTTTGTACTTTGTTTTTTCAGTATTACTTCTTTCATGAAGTATTTCTCCTAGCCTTGTCTAGCGCTTTTGGTTTTTTGTAGATCATTTATATTGGGAGTTTTTGCATGGTGTGTTTTTGTGTGTTTGCCACCATCGCTTTTGTTTTTGCTATTGTGTGCTACCTCTTGAATAAAGAGAAGGACTATTGACAGCACGCTAAACATCTCTGCATCCTTGGGATCCACCACACCAGATCGTTACACTTATAATACCAGACGGGGAGTGTTATGCCCCACAATGTTATTTTCTAAGACACCTTGTGGTGGAAATCAGTTTTGCAGTTTGTGTTCAATTTGACTCTCCTGTGTTGCCGTAGCCAGCTTAGTGTGTATGTTTCAGACAGCAGGTAGAGAGCAGTATGAGAGCAGATGTCAAACAAACAGCACTTACAGCAGGCTTCAAGCTTACTTTTCAACTTTGAAGACTTTGAAGGTCTAAACCTGTAAATTTATGTGAATGCAACATGCAAATGTATATTGTGACACATTATTTGTGCATTTTCAGTTTAAGACTGCTTTAGTAAGATATTTGTGCCTATTGTTGAAAGCTAATTACTGGCAGCATTTTGTTGATTTGGATGCTAAATAGGTTACATAGCAGACTTCTATACTGGTTTATATAGCTATGTACAAATGTATGTTGTATGTAGATATATGCTGAATGTAAAATGTTTGTTTATGTGTTTTAATTCACAGTTTTACAAAATATAAGCGTGATCCTTCACTAAAAAGGCCTAAACTACACTCCAGAAACTTGGGACTCTTTTTTCATCAAGGATTACATCATGTTAGCTATCTGCTAAGCTAACCAGCAAAAAGCTGGTTAGCTTTTGCTGGTCTAACTCTTTGGACTTTTGCTCCACTGTTAGCACTGAAGTGCCTTGAGGCACATGTGTCACTGTTGGCGATACTGCAAATCCTGCTATCAATCTCAAACCGAGTCAAAACTAAACAAAAAGGTTTTGGGTGGAGAGCAGCGTTTTGTTCGGACGAGCAATATGTAGCTCAATTGACAAGTATGGCAAGTACCTATAGCCGTTGTGACAAAAGCAAAAGGGGGAAAGGGCGCGTCACCAAAAGCTTACAGCACCTGGTATTCCCAGGCAGTCTCCCATCCAAGTACTAACCAGGCCCGACCCGGCTTAGCTTCCGAGATCTGACGAGATCAGGCATGCTCAGGGTAGTATGGCCGTAAGGAAAGAAAATGGCCTCAAAATCAGATTTTTAAATGTAACAAGCTGGTTGACAGGACCTTTCTGCAATGAGCAACGCGTGTGTGATACAAAAATCACTGCTCGTTTTCTCAGCCTGTCTAACTCTTTGGACTTTTGCTCCACTGTTAGCACTGAAGTGCCTTGAGGCACATGTGTCACTGTTGGCGATACTGCAAATCTTGCTATCAATCTCAAACCGAGTCAAAACTAAACAAAAAGGTTTTGGGTGGAGAGCAGCGTTTTGTTCGGACGAGCAATATGTAGCTCAATTGACAAGTATGGCAAGTAGCTATAGCCGTTGTGACAAAAGCAAAAGGGGGAAAGGGCGCGTCACCAAAAGCTTACAGCACCTGGTATTCCCAGGCAGTCTCCCATCCAAGTACTAACCAAGCCCGACCCGGCTTAGCTTCCGAGATCTGACGAGATCAGGCGTGCTCAGGGT